>NC_090744.1:120042500-120055000 GCF_036898095.1 Palaemon carinicauda | reverse complement strand
CGTATTTATTAAGAGAGAGAGAGAGAGAGAGAGAGAGAGAGAGAGAGAGAGAGAGAGAGAGAGTGGGGGGAAATAACGTGGGGGGGGGGCATAAAGAAAGGAAAAAAGGGTAATTTTGTTACGAAATGGAAATGGAAAATACATAATCTTTTTTATTGAGAATTAATGATGATATTTTGTGAAAATTCTTTTTAATTGAAATCTAACTCTCTTTGAAGGACTTCAGTGGACTATCAGTTCTCAATAAAAAGGAAATTTAAATAAGTGCATTAATAGAATCTGATTTCAGACCATAATGTTTTGTAGAAATATCAGTCGAAAAACTTACATCTTTGTAGTCTTTATAATCTAATAATTTCAAACCAAAATCCTGTAGCATTATTTCTGTAATTCCAAGAATCCCGATTCCTTATATTTGGAATCACCAATGAACATTAGCATAAGAGAAAGTAAGATTAGATAAAAAACAAGATTATTGTTATATTTTTCTCTTTTTTTTTTATCATGATTTGATTAATGTAAATTCATGACACTGATGTAATGTTATTACGACTCGAAAGGTAAACTTTTATGACGAAAGTTGGCATGGTAACAATAGCTTTGCTTGGTGGAATTCATGTTATTTGACTGCACGCATTTAAACCCACACATTTCAAGTAAAGACATTATTTATAAAAACTTTTCCATTCCTCGTTTTATGACTGCAATCTCTTCCAGAAAGAAACCCTCACATTTCAAGTCATCATTATCTCTTCCTACGCCTACTGACGCACGCCAGTCGTCCATACCTTGAGCTTTTAATTCAATACTTCTCCATTCATCATCTACTTCGCGTTTCATAGTCCTCAGCCACGTAGGCCATAGTGTTTCAACTCTTCTAGTCCCTTGTGGAGCAGAGCTGAACGTTTGGTGAACTAATCTCCCATGGGGAGTGCGAAGAGCATGACCAAACCATCTCCATCTACCCCTCATCATGATCTCATCCACATATAGCACTCGAGTAATCTCTCTTACAGTTTCATTTCCAATCCTGTCCTGTCATTTAACTCCCAATATCCTTCCGAGGCCTTTGTTCTCAAATCTACGAAATCTAATGGGGATTGTTTCATTGTTATACAATTCAAGTAAAGAAATTTTTTTATAAAAGATTTTCCATTCCTCGTTTTATTACTGCGATCTCTTCCAGTAACCAATTGATAACCAAGAAATGATATTACGTGGAAGTATATATTTCATAAAATGGAACATTCATTTTCTTTTATGCCTCCTCCTCCTTCTTCTTCTTTTTCTGCATCTTTTCCCACTTTTATGTGGGGTGGATGTTTCTGGCCAGCGTTCTCCATCTACCTCTGTCCCACACTTCATCACCGGTTAATCCCTTTGATCGAAGGCCATCCTTGATACAGTCCATCCACCTTCGCCTTGGTCTCCCTCTCCTCGTTCCCTGTACCTCCATTTCCATCATTTTCTTTGATCCCACTATAGAAAATATTTTACCTCCAACCTAAATGTTCTTAGCTTATTTTAGTTGGGATGTTTCATCGAATAACCGTTTTTCTTTTGTCTTTGCAGGTAACGTGTGCACTGAGGATTTGTTAATAATTCAGTAGGTATCATTAAACATTTTCTTTTATTGATGAGAAGATAGATATGTCATTCATAGGTTCGGTTCAGGTATTGTTGCCCCAACTTATGTGGAGCACGGGCTCTTTCATAGAAAATCATAACAGAATTATAATGCCAAATCCCCCAGGTTTAGTATGTTTTGTATTTCATCAGTTGCATTTATATAATTTTAGTTTATTTTTTTATTGGTTTTTAGAAATAATGACAATATTAATAGAATTAATGTTATTAATAAGTATCCTAGTTATCATCGTTGCTATTATTTATTTCAAAATATATATTAATTACAAAGCCATCGCATACCTAGGGTTATCAAATTAAGCTTTGATTCATAAAAATATATGGATATATATGCCATAATGGGTTATATATTTCTTTCAGTGTAAATTATATTTTATCTCATCTAGTGAATGTTATGTAAATTTACATAATAAGATGTCACTTGACTTATTGGGAAATGATTCATTGGCGAGTTATAGGGTTACCATTTAACTAAAAGGTTTTCCTGTTTTTAAATGGCGTTAAATAATCTCTTCTTGATAAATGTTTTTCAAGATCTGGGGCTGTAATCATGATTAGTTTACGTCTTAAAGGTTTTAAAGGTCGCTCATGAATGGCAGAGGCAAGGGACAGTGACATTGTCCTGTCAAGCAGGACAATGGCCTAGAGACTGACCATGTATACATATGATCAGCGCCCAAGTCCTCTCTCCACCCAGGCTAATGCCATTGACGACCCGGCAATGGCTGCTGATGACTCAGCAAATAGACCTATAGGCTACAGAGGAAATAACGAGTTTGAGCGGGACTCGAACCCCAGTCTGGCATTCACCAGTCAGGGACGTTATCACATCAGCCAACACAATCCTTGTCAAAATTAGACTTTTTTGTTTTAAAACAATGCTTTTGTTCAATCTCAGCCAGACAATTATTTATAGTCTGCTTCCAATGCCATCGTTAGTTCGATGTTTCCCATCTCCCTATCGTTATCAGGTTATTTAAACTTTCTTCCCATCATTCTTTCTTCTTCGTTTCCCACTTCGTTTGTTCTTAATTTTTGAGATATATATGTCAAGTGTATTTGCTCTAGGTCACTTAAAACAGTTTTAGAAAAAAATCATAGTTTTGTTCATTTTCTCACCTGGAATTTCTTTAACATCTAAATTAGATACAATCTTTTCCAGTGTAATCAAACTCCATAAATTATCTTTTCTAAATTAAGGTACATGATTTTATGAGTTACCTTTCATAATATTTAGATTTTAATTAAGGGGGAAATTGTTTCTTGAAAACTCAGAATAGCTAAAATTTCCGCCAAATTTCCAGACTAAATTTAGATTAAACTTTTAAAGAGATTAAACTTGACCAAAATTCAAAAGCTTCCTCGTGACCTTCAAATAATATAACGATAAGTAAATGCATACATACATACATATATACATATCATCATTATCATCATGTCCTCCTACACCTTTTGACGCAAAGCGCATCGGTTAGATTACGCCAGTCTCTTTATCTTGAGCTTTTAGATCAGTACTTCTCCATTCATCATCTCCCTATTTGCGCTTCATATTCCTCAGCCATATAAGTCTGGGCCTTACAACTGTTAATAGTCCTGAACCATGTAGACCTGGGTCTTCGAACTCTTAATAGTCCTTTGCCATGTAGGCCTGGGTCTTCCAGCTAGTAATAGTCCTCAGCCATGTAGGCCTGGTGTCTTTCAACTCTTAATAGTTCTGAGCCATGTAGGCCTGGGTCTTCCAGCTCTTAATAGTCCTTAGCCATGTACGCCTGGGTTTTCCAACTCTTAATAGTCCTTAGCCATGTAGGCCTGGGTCTTCCAACTCTTAAATTTTATATTTTGTATTATATATTTGCGATTTGTTATTATTTTTAAATGACGCAAAAGTTAAAATAAATAATTGAATGTTTATGTTTTCACATACAAAGTCTAATGATACTGACTGTCTCGTGTAGCCCATGGGACAGAAAAGGTGTTGCAAAATAATGTCAAGAATCCTAGGTACGCTCCTCGGACACCCCTTTAAGGGTATACTCGGTCGCGCACGACCCCGACTCCGAAAAAAATTCAGGAAAAATCTAGTTATGCATCAATCTGTATTATTTGACTTGCTAAAAATACTTCAAAGAATGCTAAAAACTACTGAAAATATAAATGATACCCATCTACAAAATAACTATTTATTGGAAATATATTAAAAATTTAAGTATACAAAAAAAAAGACGACGTAAATATTCATAAAAAATAGAAATATACATATACACATAAATCCCTCTAGGGACACCTTCTTAGATGGGAAAGCAACAGCGTGTAATTGCTGTAAATTAATTGGACCCATAGAAGTCAAGAAGATCTGAAATGAGAAAAAAAGGGTAACTTTTTTTGGCCAAAAAAATTTGTCCAAATTTCATGAATTTTTTTGGGTACCCAAATGAAATAGGAAGAGGCTAATTTTTTTTATAGAATAAACTCATATTATCCTAGAACAGAAATACATAATAGAATGTGCACTAAGATGTAATTTACTGTTATAACAGGGGTGAAATCTAAAGGTCATTTTTGACGGCCTAGTTTCACAATGTAAATTTCTTATGAAAATCATTGTATCTCCTATAAAATATGATATTTATGCATTAAAATATACCAAAATATCACGAATTCTATACAGAACAAGAATATATAGAGATATGCCAACTTACCTTTCGGGTATGTCAACAAAATGGCCGCAGACCGCAACAACTCTTACAGCACAATCTACCACTTGAAATGAAGAATGGGGTTGCAAGCTCCATATTATCATCAACATCTCTTTTTAACTCCATTAGAAGTGTGTTGATGACATCCATGCCGAGGGAATACTGCCTGCTGGCCATTATTGAAGATAAAATCAAAATAAATAGAAAAAAAATCAAATTTGCAAAAAATAAGAAAAATTCAGAAATTAGCATTTGAGGGAAAATGGACCTCATGGCAATATATGGCATCTAAGCCAAAACCAATGTCATGCAAGTGGTAGACACACCATCCATCCACACTTTCCAACTATAAAGAACCCAACAAGTATCAACACTGTTCGACAATTTATAATTATGTAATAACTTTGCTCTTTGATCACTTACCCCTATAAAGGTATGTCAGGGTCGAGGTCGACCCCTGGGGGGGGGGGGGGGGGTAAAAAAAAACAGGGAAGGAGGGAAGTTAGACGAAAATCAGTCCTAAAGCAGACAATGGCATGTAGACTAGTCACCCCTTGCAGGTCGATCACTTCCATATTCGAGACAGCTGATGATTTATGGGGAAAAAACAGGTTTTGAAAATGCTGTAGGGGTCGCAAACGACCCATCATACCTTTCCAGGGTTAAAAGCAGATAGACAATGGTACACTTTCAGGGGGCAAAGAATCTAGTCTCACATCGCGGATACGTTAACTTCATTCATGAAATCCAATGATGTAAATGTTACATGAATGTGATATGAGTATAGTAATACTTTGTCAACATCTCTTTTTGTCTCTCAATGTGAGTCTGATGGTAGTAGATCTGAAAAATTAGAACGTTTTTTTTTTTTTTTTCACAAAAACTGAGTTTCATATTTAGATTTGTGATATAGTTACAGTATAACATAATTCTTAACTTCTAACATACTTCATTGTAAAAGCATTTGGTATGGCCAAAAAAAAAAAAAAAAAGGGGGTGGGGGTGGGGAGCGGGTCCAATGATTAGTTTTTGAGACCTCAGATACTTTTCTATCAATCACTTAATGAAATCCTGACAGGTAATTGATTAATTCAAAGGCATAAACTAATGGAAGTTATATTGCAATGGTCCACAGTCACACAGAAATTAAGGAAACAATTGTTGTTCATTGACTTTCCTTAAATAATCAGAGCTAACGGTATCCAGATATTGATGATCAAAGCATTGAAATGAAAAGAAGAGTAACAACAAAAACAAGACTCCCAATAAAAGCAAAGGCAAAACTAAAATTGCCAAGAGCTAAAGCATCTTGCTTTCGAAACTGACAGCTAATCCTTTCAGTAAATCCGGATTTGGAGAGGAGTGGGTTGCAGGGACACTGATAAATGTAATAGATGAGAATTATGTAAATACAATAGTGAGATTCATTAATCAAATGTTAAGAGAAAATGGACGAACAAAGAAGAGACATTTTGAATATGAATTTTTCATTTTGGTACGAGAGAAACTTTAATGGACGGACGATTATTATTTCATGTGAAATAATTCGCATAAAATGAGGTAAATTGTATTTGACGTGTTTATTAAGAGAGAGAGAGAGGGAGAGAGAGAGAGAGAGAGAGAGAGAGAGAGAGAGAGAGAGAGAGAGAGAGAGAGAGAGAGAGAGAGATAACGGGGGAGAGACATAAAGAAAGAGGAAAACGGGTAAATATTTTATAAAAATGAAATGCGAAAGAGATAAGAGGAAAAAGGGTAATTTTGTTACGAAAAGGAAATGGGGCGAAGATAATCTTTTTTTCGCGAATTATTGATGGAATTCTGAGGAGATTCTGTCGAAATGAAGATACTCTGACAAATTATTTTAATATAGTAATGTTATCTAAATTAATTTTATAATAAATTCATGTATTTTCGTGAATTGGGGATAGGCTTCTTTTTTCTTTTTTATAGAAAAGTTGGTGCTCATTATTGCCAATCTGATTTTTTTTTTTTTTAAAGAAACTAGAGCTTTAGGTTTTAATTTTTCCCACACTATTAGAGTATATAAAATATTTTCTTTTCTTCGAATTCCAAATATCGGAGATTTGTGTTTTGTGCTTTGGATAAATTTTGTATAATATTTGTTTTTTTCGGATAGCAATTTTTTTTTTTCTAAACTTACATGGTTCCTGATATCCCAGTTTTGACAGTGTTGCAATGGAAGATTCCTAAGAGTTTAACATTAATTTGAGCGTTTTATGACACCTTATGATAGAAAAAAGTAAAATTTTAGGTCCTGATACTCTGTTATCCTCTACGTAAGTAAACATAGGGAGGGTAATATATATATATATATATATATATATATATATATATATATATATATATATATATATATATATATATATATATATATATATACATCGATTTGTTTCATCCATAAATGTAAATGTATTAATTTATTTACAGAAATTATAGATTTCCATTAACTGCACTTCGTATTATTACAGTGTAATACAAATGAGAAGAGTATAGTATTAATTCATGTATTGCAAACACTTTCATTCATGCAGATACAGTTAAAGATGCATTCCTATATTTTCATATTCGCGTATATGATATTTATATGTTTTTCAAACTTTGCCCACAGCGCTAATTTATTAATACATGCATACAAAAGGAATTTCGGTGTTTATAAATTAATTTTGCATTATTTTATGTTTTCGTTAATTCTCTTATCTGAGAGATTAATATAATTCATTAATTTTCAAGACAAAATATTTACAGGTTTAAATTGACAATGGTAAATTGTTCTTGCATTGCTATTCATTATTCAGGGAAGGGAAAGTCACTCCGGATTTGAATTATTCATAGATTTTGCAACAGTGTAATATCAAGTTATAAACGTTTTGTTCCTTTTTTTTATTCATCTTAGGGAGCTGTTTGTTCAATTAAAAAACAGTAAGTCAGGGGAAGTAAATGCTATAACGGGTAATCTTTGATAAATCTGTTGATCAGTATATTATTATTATTAATATTATTATTATTATTATTATTATTATTATTATTATTATCATCATCATCGTTATTATTATTATTATTATTATTATTATTATTATTATTATTATTATTATTATTATTGCTGCTGTTGTTGTTGTTAAGCTACAACCCTATTTGGGAAAGCGGGATGCTATAAGCCCAAGGGCTCTAACTGGGAAAATAGCCCAGTGAGGGAAGGAAATAAGGAAAAACTACAAGAGAAGTTCAAGGACATTATTAACATTAAAACAAATCTTTCATAAAATAAAAAAAAAAAAAGATAAAAGCTTCAAAATAACAAGAGGAAGAGAAACAATATCAATATCAACTATACATCAATCAGATATAGACATTTTGCCGGAGAGCTGTTAGACTCTCGTGAATACAACTGAACTTTATTTGGTCAGAGCTTGAGTATTTATACAACCTGTTCCAGCCAAGAACGACACATAATTCAAATACAATGATGCAGGAAAAATAGGAATGAACAAGTTATCAGTGAGAGCGGAGATTGATAAAGACAATATACACAAAATAAGAAATACCGTTACAGTGTAAAAGAGAGAGAGAGAGAGAGAGAGAGAGAGAGAGAGAGAGAGAGAGAGAGAGAGAGAGAGAGAGAGAGAGAGGGTAATAATTCATTGTCATTTATGAATTAATATTTTCAAATGGAGTTTTCTAATATTATTTTACTTGTTTATCACTTATCCATGTATCCTACTACACATACTTCACTGACCTAAAGCATAAGGAAACGTCAATGAATGAATGAATAAGTTGAAGTTTTTCTGGCATCCCGACATCGAAGGTCATTGACGCCGATATCATTTATTACAAATAAAGATTAAAAGAATATTCAATTAAAACCAGAGAAGTAAATATGTTATAAAAGTTAAATAGCATTAAGAAGACCTGCTTCTGACATAAATTTAAAATGCCACTAGTATTGTTCGACACATCATGTCCAAGGATCTTGGCAAGGATAAACCTGCCATCCTCAACCTGAGCCTCAAACAGATATCTATTTCTTTCTGTGCTATAAGTGGCACATTCGGTCAACAAATGCCTCACTGTCCATGTAACTGTCAACGATACCGTTAAAGTTTGTCGAAACACTTAGATAATTCCCGTAATGTTTAACCTTTTAAAGAATAATTCATTGTTATCTTCATCATCATCATCATCTCCTCCTAAGTCTATTGACGCAAAGACCTGGGTTAGATTTCGCCAGTCGTCTTTTAATTCAAGAATGGGGAAGTATTGACTTATCTTACAAAATACTATTTTCAAATACCTTTTTGTAGTGTAATTTTAATTATTCAACATTGTTTAACATTTACCCATATATTCGACTACACATACTTTATTTACCTTAAGCAAAAGAAATTGTAGCTGTCAACCTTACATTTAATCATAGTCGATAGACTGAAAAAATTCCTGTAGAGTTTAACCTCCTAAAGAGTCACATTACAGCCATAATCTTTGTTGAAATAACTTCGTAATAGCACAGGTCTGTCAGGTAATAGCTTGCGTGCATGGGAATGAATGCAAATGCTTGCAGATGCTGCATGCGACTCCCCTACTTGCCTTGCAGTCGCTTTCAAAGGCAAGAATAATATTCCAATTGTCCCGAGGCTTCTCATCAGTCTGTCGTCCAACAATGGAGAGGCATAACATTTATTTCCGCCTTTTGTCCATATAAATACGACTTCGAATATAGAGGATACGATGGCTAATATGGGTTTTACGGTCAGAGAGAGAGAGAGAGAGAGAGAGAGAGAGAGAGGAGAGAGAGAGAGAGAGAGAGAGAGAGAGAATTCTTGAACCTTTTTTCTGGTATTTGATATCAAGGAGATTTACTTAATATGGCGCTGTCTCCCAATTTCTCCCCTCAGAAGAATGAGAGAGAGAGAGAGAGAGAGAGAGAGAGAGAGAGAGAGAGAGAGAGAGAGAATTCTTGAATCTTTTTCTGATCTTTGATATCATGTAGACTTTCTTAATAGGATACTTCTCCCAATTCTCCTTCAGAATAATGGGAGAGAGAGAGAGAGAGAGAGAGAGAGAGAGAGAGAGAGAGAATTCTTGAATCTTTTTCTGATCTTTGATATCATGTAGATTTTCTTAATAGGATACTTCTCCCAATTCTCCTTCAGAATAATGGGAGAGAGAGAGAGAGAGAGAGAGAGAGAGAGAGAGAGAGAGAGAGAATTCTTGAATCTTTTTCTGATCTTTGATATCATGTAGATTTTCTTAATAGGATACTTCTCCCAATTCTCCTTCAGAATAATGAGAGAGAGAGAGAGAGAGAGAGAGAGAGAGAGAGAGAGAGAGAGAGAATTCTTGAACCTTTTTCTGATCTTTGATATCATGTACATTTACTTAATATGGCGCTGCTCCCTATACTCCCACAGAGGAATGAGAGAGAGAGAGAGAGAGAGAGAGAGAGAGAGAGAGAGAGAGAGAGAGAGAGAGAGAATTCTTGAAACTTTTCTGATCTTTGATATCATGTTCATTTGCTTAATATGATGCTGCTCCCAATTCTCCCTCAGAGGAATGAGAGAGAGAGAGAGAGAGAGAGAGAGAGAGAGAGAGAGAGAGAGAGAGAATTCTTGAAGCTTTTGCTGATATTTGATATGTAGATTTGCTTAATATGGTACTGCTCCCAATACTCCCTTAGAGGAGAGAGAGAGAGAGAGAGAGAGAGAGAGAGAGAGAGAGAGAATTCTTGAACCTTTTTCTGATCAATGATATCATGTAGATTTACTTGATATGACGCTGTTACAATTCTCCCTCGGATGTATAGTGGTCTAGAGAGAGAGAGAGAGAGAGAGAGAGAGAGAGAGAGAGAGAGAGAGAGAGAGAGAGAGCAGTCTTACACCTTTTCTTGATTTTTATATCAGTCTTCTCCTGTTTCATTTCTCTTCTTTGATGTAAATTTAATGGTTTCTTTGATTATAATTATGGTTCTGAAAATAATCAAATTTTAAAATCTTTTTTCATGATTGTATACATCTGTTAATTGCGCTATCTAATTTTTATCAAATTTTCATATCTCATTATTGGTACTTGGCTATTATTATTATTATTATTATTATTATTATTATTATTATTATTATTATTATTATTATTATTATTCTTTCTTCATCTTTTACCACTTCTATGTTGGGTCGATGTTTCTGGTCAGCTTTCTCCATCTACCTCTGTCCCACACCTCATCACCGGTTAATACCTTTAATAACTTTTGCCAGTTTCTTTTATGAGTGTGGACATGTTTATTTTTTAATAACTTTTGGCAGGTTGTTTTTTGTTTAACAACTTTTGCCAGTTTCTTTATTGAGTAACTTGCCAGGTTCTCTCTTTTTTTTTTTTTTTTTTTAGGTCTATTTTAATAACTTTTGCCAGATTCTTTTTTTTTTTTTTAGTTTTGCCAGGTTTTTTATTTCAATAACTTTTGCCAGGTTCTTTTTCGAGTAACTTTCGCCAGGTTCTTTTTTTTTTAATATTTTTTGAAAGTATTTTTTTTTGGCAACATTTGTCAGTTTCTTTTTTTTTGATAACTTTTGGCAGGTTCTTTTTTTTTTTGAGTTTTGACAGGTTGTTTATTTAAAAACTTTTGCAGGTTCTTTTTTAAGTAACTTTTGACAGGTTCTTTTTTTTTTTGACAGGCTGTCTCTTGAATAAATTTTGCCAGGTACTTTTGTGAGCTTTGACAGTTTTTTTTAATCGTATGAAGTATCACAATTTCGACTGGTCTTTCAATAAAATTGATCTTTAATATCGAACCACCTTCATTTCTGATATCATATAAATAAACGAAAATCTGGGTGAAAATATTAATTTAAATGAACAAAACACTAGATCTTTAACTATGAAACGCCATTGAAATTTAATTTTTAATATTCCCGCTCCATTGTATTAATTTCATTTGAAAGGGGGTGGGATTGTTTTTGGGGTTGGTAGAATTAGAATTGTACGATTGAATAAAGGGAGCAAAGGGTTATATTGAATATGAGAATATGAACGAATTGAATGAATACGCCCACACTGCTCTCAATGGATTGCGTTTCCTTCTTGAGTCAAGACTAAAATTGGAATATTATTGCTTTATTGATTGTAAAAGGTCTCCATAGATCATTGTGTTATGAGGAGGAAAATTTCTTAATAAGTAAACAAATGGTTTGTAATAAATGACAATGATGCCTAGATTCTTTAATTATCGTTGGAATGTATTGAAAACAAATCGTTGGAATGTATTGAAAACAATTTTAATTCGTATAAATAAATTTAGTCACTGTATTTAAACTATTTCTTTCAAAGAGAAAAGAATTTCAAGAAATATATGAAAATTAGTACTCATATTCACGCTTTTTGCATACTTTGTGATGGTTAATTGGAGGTAATTATAATTAATGGAAAGATATTTGTTTATAGAAATAATCTTAGTATAATAATTATAATTATGATAATCTTATTATTATAAATATAAAAAGGTTATTATTATAATCATAAGCTTATTTTTATGATTATGGTAATCTAATTATAATTATGATCATTTTATTATTATAATTATGATAATTTTAGTATTGTAATTATCGAACTCAAACAATGTTTTGGATATTCGCAATTCTCTGTCCATCGCAGCATAAAGTCCGGGTTCAATTACATGACAAAAGTCTGGTTTATGTGAGTCAAGATCAAATAAGATATCATGTCTGGAAAAAGAATAAAAACAATGAAAAAAGAATTGGGGTCATATCGCAAATTGTTTGCAAAAAAGCCATGTCTCCTTAATGTAAGTAGGTCTTGCTTCTTGGTATTGTTGTTGTTATTATTATTATTATTATTATTATTATTATTATTATTATTATTATTATTATTATTATTTGCTAAGCTACAACCCTAGTTGGAAAAGCAGAGTGCTATAAGCCCAGGGGCCCCTACAGGGAAAATAGCTCAGTGAGGAAAGGAAACAAGGAAAAATAAAATATTTTAAGAATAATAACATTAAAACATTTCCTATATAAACTATAAAAACTTTAACAAAACAAGAGGAAGAGAAATCAGAGTGAATGGTGTGCCCGAGTGTACCCTCAAGTTGTTGTTGTTTAAGAGCAAATATGAGGATAATGTATTTTCTTT
>NC_090744.1:120037525-120040025 GCF_036898095.1 Palaemon carinicauda | reverse complement strand
TTGCTAGTTTTTTTTTTTTTTTATTGGAGTTATCAAGATCTTTTCATCTCCTGTTAAGTCTTTCTTTCGTGTAATGTTCTAAAAATTCGGTTTCAATAGAATCCTTTTGAAGTCAATTCGCGTGCTAATTGTTAGCCCTGAATTGTAAGCATTCCTTGTTTCTAATGGCAAATAGCCAACATAGTTTACAGTGCAAACTTTCAACGACAGAGAGAGAGAGAGAGAGAGAGAGAGAGAGAGAGAGGAGAGAGAGAGAGAGAGAGAGAGAGCGTTTGTTAAGGGTGATGTTCTTGAAAATGATGGAAGACAGATTCAAGATGTGAAATGAAACTTCCTATAATATCGATATCTGTCGCAGCCTGAGAGTGGAAGCCTCTGTACCATGCTCTTCCACTGTCTTGAATTAGATATTCATGCTATTCTATTTCCTCATTTCTTTCCTCACTGGATATTTTCTCTGTTGGAGAAGCGTCCTAGGGTTGCTGTTTCAGAAAGTAATAATAATAATAATAATAATAGTAATAGTAATAATAATAATAATAATAATAATAATAATAATAATAATAATAATAATAGTGTGCATTTGTATGTGGGTGGATTTTTTTTTTTTCTAGCATATTAAGTGTTCCCAGCGTCTATTTCCTTTTCATCAACCATATTATGTAGCAATCAAGTGAAGGATAATACCATATATCCCGTATAAAACATTTACAATAACAATATGAAGTAATTTCTTTGTTAGGATCTTCTATGCCACACATATAGAGCGCAATTCTTTCACCCTTTTCTATAAACAATTCCAGTAACTAACTCGAGATTAAATGTCGCTATCACCGGAATAGGATGACAGGAATATGAAGATCTTTGTCGATCTCTAAACTCTCTGATACTTTTGGACAAAAGAGAATTCGGCTGTAGTGCTCAGCTGTTGAGAACCTCGCTTTAGTATAGGACTCTATTCATAACCCGGAATGGGACGTTTGTGTGTTTATCTTTGAATGAAAACGTTCATTCGGCAAACGTTACACAAAGGTCTAATATCAGCCGAACGGAGAGGCCAAATTGGCTGCCTTTCTTTATGACATTCGAATTCTGGCTCGAATGGAAAATGTCAGAATATATCTGGATCTATACATCTTTCCAGTCTTTCATTTGCTGTTCCATAGAATTTATTTCAACTTCGGTTTAGTAAAACGGGAAATATAAAGAAAAAAAAGAAAAAGAGACGAAAGGTGAACGCGAAACGAGGCAAACCTCGTTTCACTGGTTCATAGCAAAGTTGGCGCGTTGTTTGGGAAGAGGAACAGAAATCCCAGCTATTTGTTTCGAGTCTATACAAACGTTCATTAAATTCATAGGGAGATAACAGACACATAACGAGAGACGTAAAACCGCTCAAGGATGGTTTAGGTTCTGGAAGTAACGATCTTTGTCAGAAGTGAATGAAGGATTTCTTGATGGAAATTTTGCGTACACTGGAGACGTAACAATCCACACTTCGCCTCCACTCGAGACGTAAGAATCCATACTTAGCCTCGAATAGAGGTGTAAGAATCCTTACTTCACTTTCACTAGAGACACAAGAATCCATACTTCGCCTCCACTAGAGACATAAGAATCCATACTTCGCCTCCACTAGAGACGTAAAGAGAATTCATACTTCGCCTCCACTAGAGACGTAAGAATCCACACTTCGCCTCCACTAGAGACGTAAGAATCATACTTAGCCTCGAATAGAGGTGTAAGAATCCTTACTTCACTTTCACTAGAGACACAAGAATCCATACTTCGCCTCCACTAGAGACGTAAGAATCCATACTTCGCCTCCACTAGAGACGTAAGAATTCATACTTCGCCTCCACTAGAGACGTAAGAATCCACACTTCGCCTCCACTAGAGACGTAAGAATCCATACTTCGCCTCCACTAGAGACGTAAGAATCACACTTCGCCTCCACTAGAGACGTAAGAATCCACACTTCGCCTCCACTAGAGAGGTAAGAATCCACACTTCGCCTCCACTAGAGACGTAAGAATTCACACTTCGCCTCCACTAGAGACGTAAGAATCCACACTTCGCCTCCACTAGAGACGTAAGAATCCACACTTCGCCTCCACTAGAGACGTAAGAATCCACACTTCGCCTCCACTAGAGACGTAAGAATCCACACTTCGCCTCCACTAGAGACGTAAGAATCCACACTTCGCCTCCACTAGAGACGTAAGAATCCACACTTCGCCTCCACTAGAGACGTAAGAATCCACACTTCGCCTCCACTAGAGACGTAAGAATTCACACTTCGCCTCCACTAGAGACGTAAGAATCCACACTTCGCCTCCACTAGAGACGTAGAATCCATACTTAGCCTCGAATAGAGGTGTAAGAATCCTTACTTCACTTTCACTAGAGGACACGAGAATCCATACTTCGCCTCCACTAGAGACGTAAGAATCCATACTTCGCCTCCACTAGAGACGTAAGAATTCATACTTCGCCTCCA
>NC_090744.1:120022525-120027525 GCF_036898095.1 Palaemon carinicauda | reverse complement strand
ACTATACACGTGGCACAGACAAGATCAGCATAGTGCTATTGATTTTGTACTTGCAAATAATATGCTATACAAACAATTTAAATGTATGGAAATAGATGAAGATAAAACAGTATTAGACATATCAGATCACAACCTAATAACAGTAGAATTGGAAGTAAAAACAAATAGCGAAAATAATTACAATAAAGGGAAGTGGGAAGAAATTACATATTATAGCAGTGACGCAAAAGATGTAGACGAATATGTGAAATCTATATAGAGAAAACTTGTCAGCAAGGATGTAAAAAACATTGAAGAGCTAAACATAATAATGGCAGAAATGAAACAAGAACATTTGGCTAAAACATATAGGAGAAGGGTAACAAATGAAGGGAAGACCAAAGAACAACCTTGGGTAACCGAGGAAATAAGAAGAAAGATTAAGGAAAGAAAGGAACTTAATAGAAAAAAGAGAATTGAAAAAGATATTAGGATAAAAAGAGAATTAGAAGAAAAATACAATCATAAGAAGAAAGAAGTACAAATACTGGTGAAAGAGAGCATAACGTTATATGAGAAAAAGAAGACCAGGGAGATAAGAGATGATAAAAACAATAAACTATGGGAAAACATAAACAAATTAAGAAATAGCAAAGAAATAAAAAGCGAGGCAATACAATTATATGGAGATAGAGGAAATAAACTATCAGATGAAGAGGCTAAAGAAGAATTAGTAAAATTTTGGAAAACAGTCTACAACACTCATGAAAATAGAATAACTGAGATCTGGAATGAGGAGAAGGAGAGCGAATACCTGGATAATTTGAGAAGTGAAAATGACATTATAACTGTAAATGAATATAGTATACCTGAACATCTAAGGGAGCATTACGATGCTGTATTTAATGTCGAAGGAATAATTAAACCCATGCCCGCTGCTGAAATGAGTAAAGGTAAATTAGAAAAATGCTTAAAACGTCTAAAGAAAGGTAAAGCAGCTGGCCCAGATGGACTAAAGCCAGACTACTACAAAGCAATGATGATGAGTGATATATGCAAGAATACACTAGTGAACTGCTACAAAGAGGAACTAGCCAGCAAAGAAAAACCCAAAAGCTGGAAAGAATCCAGAACAAAAATGTTAAAAAAGAAAAACAAGCCAACAGCAAAGGAATTGAGACCTATAGCTCTCACAAATGTATCATATAAAATATACATGGCTTTTATCAAGGATGAAATAGAAGGGCATCTAAAAAGTAATAATGCCATAGAGGATAGTCAAGCGGGATTTACAGAAGGAGGAAGGATTGAGGATAATATTTTCATCTTACAATACATGGTCGAAGAAACTTTCAAAAATAAGAAAAAACTCATAGTGGCCTCTTTAGATTTCAAAAAAGCTTTCGATTCCATAAAAAGGGAAGCACTGATAGAAACATTAAAGCAATATAAAGTACATACTAGTATAATTAACTCTATAGCTGAAGTATATGTGGGAGACTCGACTACGTTAGACATAGGGGAAAGAGTAGAACAAAAATTGAGCGTAAGTAGTGGAATAAAGCAAGGCTGTACTGCCTCTACAACATTATTCAAATTAATTACTTATCAGATAATAAAACAAGTAGAAAAGGAAGGTAATGGTTTTAAAAATGATATTATAAAGCTAGTAGTATTATTTTTTGCTGATGATGTCCTAGTGCTTGCTGAGAATATAGAGGATGCTGAATTAAACATAAGGAAAGTGATAGATATAGGAAAGCAGTGTGGTTTAGACATAAACAGAGACAAAAGTAGCGTACTTATATATAATATGAAGGAGAAACCAGATAATATAGAGGGAATAAGAGTAGTAAGCAATATTAAATACCTAGGTATCAAGGTAGATGATAGTAGGAATATGTTCAAAACACAGAAAAATGAAATGATAGTTAAGGCGCAAAAGCTAGCTAATCTTACATATTCGATCATAGAAAAAAGTTGTAATAAGATACTGATAGGGAAAACATACTGGAAAAGTGTAGCACTACCTTCTATATTATATGGAACAAATGTGATTAACTTAACGGAAACGGAAATAGAAAAGTTGCAGAGAATAGAGAATGGAGTGTATAGAAGGATGTTAGGGGGTGTAAAGAATACAGCAATTGTAGCCTTGAGAGGGGATGTAGGAGCATCTGCTATGAAAACAAGGGTAATGGATGGTAAGCTGAGGTACCTTAATAGCATTTTTAAGGGAGAAAAGGACCTACTAACAGCAATAGTCAATGATATGGAAGAAAAAGAGAGGAAGTGGTGGATGCATGTGAAGAAGTATGCTGAAGAATGTGGGATGGCGATGAGAGAAGTCAAGAGATGTACGAAAGAGGACATAAAGAAGAGAACAAGAGAATGGGACACAAGCAAATGGAAGAGTGAAATGGAGTGTAAGGAGAGTTTAATTTTGTATAAAAACTGGAAAAGTGAAATCAAGGAAGAGGAAGTGTATGACAATACATTTTCGTCAATTTTATTATTTAGAGCAAGGACAAACTCATTGGGCTTGAATATAAGAAACAGACACCAAGATGGAAATATAAACTGTGTATTCTGTGATGTAGAAGAAAATGCTAACCACTTTATATTATATTGTCCACAGTTTAGTGATATAAGAATAAAAGCAATTGAGCTTCAACAACCATACGAAGAAGATAGTGCACAAACAGTTGGAAAATTCCTTTTTTGTGAAGAGAATATTGAAAATAAGAAAAGTATACTACAACAAATGTGGATGAAAAGAGAAAAACTAGTGAAAATAAGGAACACACAAAACTAAAAGAGACAGAGGCGCCGTTGTAAAGGCTATGCCTCACCCCAGAACCTGAACCTGAACCTGGTGGGAGGTCTTAGGAGGGGTGTGTGGGGATGTGGGAGGTCTTAGGAGGTGTGTGGGGGGCCATGGGAATGAGAGAGGTCTCAGGAGGGGTGTAGGGATGTGGGAGGTCTTAGTAGAGTTTTAGGGATGCGGGAATTGTTGGATATTACTCCTTGAGAAAGACGTATCGGTCCAGTCATGCAAAGGTCTCGTGCGTCCAGCATTATGTCCGCCGTAGAGGAAATGAAAAGAGTTTTCATTCTCTGATTCTTTCCATTTGTATAATGATTCGTCGGATGATTTAACGATATCGCTATGATGGCTTGAACTGGGCAAACAAGAGAGCATGGTGGCAATAAATTAGACTAATGATGTTTTCTGTGGAAGATTATTTATAGGATAGTTCTGTTGATAAGGTGTATAATCCTGTGTGAGAGAGAGAGAGAGAGAGAGAGAGAGAGAGAGAGAGAGAGAGAGAGAGAGAGACTGCTTAGTTATTAGGGGGAGTTTTTAATACGGGATTCAAGTAGATTTTGAGCCACTCTAGAACAAACAACTTTCCAAGCCTCTGTCGGATTTCAGATCGAAGTATAATACCCTCTACCAATGGTCCAAACTTTGCTTGGAGAGAGAGAGAGAGAGAGAGAGAGAGAGAGAGAGAGAGGAGAGAGGAGAGAGAGAGAGAGAGAGAGAGAGAGAAAGTCTCTCTATATAGCAACTAAATTTGTCATCTTTATTTCTTACAACCTTTCATATTTTCACGGGAGTTCATCAGTTAGGATGCTCTGAATAGTAAATGTTTCATTTGAAATGCAAGTTGAATTTTTTATTTGGAATATTGATAATGGCACGAGGAGCAGATGTCCACGTTTCCAAATTAATAAGAATAATAATAATAATAATAATAATAATAATAATAATAATAATAATAATAATATTAACAACAACAACAACAACATTCATACTAATAATAATAATAATAATAATAATAATAATAATAACAACAACATTAACAATAGTAATAATAATGATAATAATAATAATAATAATAATAATAATAATAATAATAATAATTCTGTTCTTTCCCATCATTTGATTCTGTACCAAATGAATTTCACAATTTGACAATATATAGCTGGCATTTTAACCCTTTCAGTTGGTTGCTTAGAAATCCAATAGAAAATCAAATAAATATTGTTTTTAAACAAATGTCCCTCAATGATAAAATACTTTTGGTAATAAAAAAAAAAAACACTCATGTTTAAAGCTTTCATAACAAAATAAATTTCGAATGATATACTACCGTTTTTTTTTTCCGTTCGCTTAAGCATCTATCATTGTCAGGCTTACTTGATTATGTCGTTCTAATGTCGTATATTATTATAGAGTTGAGTGATTCCTTCATCTAATCTGCCATCCATCTATACTAATTTTTTTTTCTTAATGAGGCGCATTTGCACAGACTCGCAGCGGTGCCCTTTTAGCTCGGAAAAAGTTTCGTGATCGCTGATTGGTTAGAATTATCTTGTCCAACCAATCAGCGAGGAGGAAACGTTTCCGAGCTAAAAGGACATCCCTGCGAGTCTGTGCAAAGCTGCCTCGCCTAAAAAGAATTGACTATAGAGACTTTGTCAATCGTAACTCGAGTTAATCGTACCCTGTGCACAACAACTGCTACAATCTAGATCCAATATGATATAATAAATCTGTTATGTCTCGTGAATTTCATTGTTTAGTTTATATACGTAATTCTGTATCTGAGAAAGGGTTAGAAAAATTTAGCTTTGTGAAAAGGACATTTACACGATTACATTTATATTATATACGTAATTATGTATCTGAGAAAGTATTAGAAAAATTTAGTATTGGTAAAAAGAACATTTACACGATATTTATATTATAAACGTAATTCTGTATGTGAGAAAGTGTTAGAAAAATTTAGCTTTGTTAAAAGGACATTTATACGTTTACATTTATATTACATAGGTAATTCTGTATCTTAGACCGTCAGAGAAATATTTAGCTTTCTTAAAAGGACATTTATAAGATTACATATATATATATATATATATATATATATATATATATATATATATATTATATACGTAATTCTGTTTCTGAGAACGTTTGGGAAATATTTAGTTTTGTTAAAACGACTCTTACATAA
>NC_090744.1:120015025-120017525 GCF_036898095.1 Palaemon carinicauda | reverse complement strand
TACACATACATACATACATAAATATATACATACATGCACACATTTTCCTAAAAATCAATTTCACAAATAAAAGTGAAACTAAACTATGGAAAGCGAAAAATGTCCTTTTCCCCTGAAACATGACTCTCCACATGACGAAGTTCTTCGATTCTCTTTCATCGTTTGAAAACAAAACTGGAACAGATATTGGGCCGTCGTAACACTATATCCGAAAATAGTGGTCAAATTCTATGAAAAGGAAAATGGGTCATATATTTTTTTTCAAAAAAAAAAAAAAAATATTTGGATCTTATAGTTTATGAAATGCAAAATGGGTCTATTTTTTTGGGGGGGGTGGGGGGGGGGGGGGGTGGAGAATATCTGAATGTTATAGTTACTGGTTATGTTAATTTATCCTTGGACTGTGTACGTTGTATTATAATAAAATCATTCTGATGAGTCTATATTTGATATTTTAATCAGCTATGATGGATCTCAGTGTTTGGGGAAAAGGAAAATTTCATAGATCTTGAAGTTTATAAAGAAAAAAATATCTTGATAATTTTTGTAATAGTTATAACATTATATTTTATCGTAAAAATGTAATAGAAAGAATTATATTTATAAATTTAAAAAGTATTGCAAATAATCATAATATATTTCGTGAAATGCTAACAAAAAAGAATCCTGATTTCATGATACATAATGTTAGATATGTAATTTCTCTCTCTCTCTCTCTCTCTCTCTCTCTCTCTCTCTCTCTTTCTCTCTCAAGCACGAGCGCGCACACATATATATACAGTATATATATATATATATATATATATATGTATGTATGTATGTATGTATATTTATGTATGAATACTCATATATGTTGTATATGATAATATGATTATATAAAGATATATGTATGTACCGCAAATGCATATAAACACAAGCTAACGCACAATGCATAGCCACATGAAGATACACGCACCACACATATATACATATATATTTGTACGTATATGCATGTAAATTTGTCTGTATATACTTATATATGTTCAGTATCTGCACACACACTTATATATATATATATATATATATATGAATATATATATATATATATATATATTATATATACATAGATATATATATATATATATACATATATATATATGTGTGTGTGTGTAGTGTGTGTATGTGTGTTCGTGTATGCGTACTTGCATGCGTGCTAAGTCGTTGTACGCGTTTGTTATAATTTGAATTTTTATGCTGCAAATTCGTAATTCACAGATTTGCGTTGGATTTTGCATCTTTGGCTTCTAAAGAGTCGTCAATAGCACACGAACTAAGGCACTAATATACGAATATCTTATTAAGGATACATAAATAAATGAAGAGAGAGAGAGAGAGAGAGAGAGAGAGAGAGAGAGAGAGAGAGACGAGAGAGAGAGATGGCTCTAGTCTACATTGAAACTAGGTTAGTGCGTGACATGTTCAGGCTGACACGAAAACGCTAACAGCATTCTTTGTCGTGGTAGTTCAAAGTCAATGAGTATTTTTATTTCGTGGATGGAAGTCAAGGCCTCGGGAGTTGTGCTCTCGGGCGAATGAGTCGTAAAATCAGGCAATGCTGTCATTTTATAGAAATCATTGCAGAAATTGGACTCTTATTTGCACAATGAAATGTTGCTTAGGGTGATTATATATTCCCTTTCGAGACATAATTTAGAAGTACGCATAAGCCCGACCATATATGTGATATCTGTCTATCTATCTATCTATCTATCCATCTATCTATCTATCTATATTCTATATATATATATATATATATATATACTTGATTATGTAATTATATTTTGTTACGTTCTTCTGACGAGAGTATTAGCGCCATCTAGTTTTTAGTTTCCATATATATATATATATGTATATATATATATATATATATATATATGATTTAGGAGTCCATTAAAATTTATACAAGATAGAAAATGAAAACAGTGAAGAACGATTTTGTTTCTCAGTTCATTTAAACTTTGGTCTTTCACATCCAACAAAAATAATATTCAAAAGTGTGAATTAACTATTTTGGGTTCCAGGAAAAAATGATGAAATTGTGAAAATAAAATGAATAAATGTAGTTATATGAATTATTTTATACTGAGTAAAGTGTTGCTGTTATTTCAAATGGTTTGAAAGGAATCATATTTTTTTTTTATTTTTTTTTTGTATCTTTATTTTATTACCAAAGCTGGTTAAAAATAAACCAAGAATATGTGGAACATTTTTATTAAATTTTTCGATTTTAAATTCATGATTAACTTTCTGTAAAATCTAGCCAGAATATGATTCTGGTTATTTTTTGTTGCAAAAATTATAAATTACTTTGCGAAACCAAAATTATTAAATCTTCAAATTAATAACCCTTCTTTTTAGTATATATTTCCAAGATTTTTAGTACCGTAATGCATCATAAAAGGAAAGTTATTTTTACATAAAATCATAAATATTCCATCTTTATAAATATTGTGGTTTACTT
>NC_090744.1:119998897-120001397 GCF_036898095.1 Palaemon carinicauda | reverse complement strand
TGCTGAGGAGATGGATGTTATATCGAGAGAGAGAGAGAGAGAGAGAGAGAGAGAGAGAGAGAGAGAGAGAGAGAGAGAGAGAGTCAGTGTAATGAAAAGGAAGAAATTTTTTAATTTGGCTATAAAATTATATTTTGAAAGCTATAATTCGAACTACGGAGATAGGCTGTTGGTCCTGAAAATAAGTGACTACACATATATTTATACATAAGCAAACATATATATATATATATATATATATATATATATATATATATATATATATATATATATATACTGTATATATATATATATATATATATATATATATGTATATATATGCAAATATATGCAAGTATGTATATATATATATATATATATATATATATATACATATTTGCATATATATATATATATATATATATGCAAATATATGCAAATATGTATATATATATATATATATATATATATATATATATATATATATATATATATATATATATATATTTAAATACGCTAAAGTTTAAATTATTCTCCCCTCAAACAACCTGCCATGTTTTTCATTTATCCATAGGTATGGCCAGGACAGTTACCAGATTAGATCTCCTTTTCTATTTATCAAATTCATTCATTTTTGCCATAGTCAGCAAAACTATAGTAAATTATTTTTTAATGAGACGAATTTTCACCGAATCGCAGTGGTGCCCTTTTAGCTCGGAAATAATTTCCTGTATAGCTGATTGGTTAGAATTATTTTGTCCAACCAATCAGCAATCAGGAAACTTTTCCGAGCGAAAAGGGCACCCCTGCGAGTCGGTGCAAATCTGCCTCGCTAAAAAGAATTGACTATAGTTTTCTTACCTATCATCCTCCCAAATACAAAATTTTACCCTTCAGAAGAATTGCATTTAATAACAACAACCCATTGGGATGTAAATTGGATTGTGTACTCTCGGCCTTTCTCTGTTGGAGTGTGTGTAAATATATATATATATATATATATATATATATATATATATATATATATATACTCATACACACGAGTATATGTGTGTTTGTGTATCTATATATACTTATATATATATATATATATATATATATATATGTCAATAAGCGTATTAACAGAATGTATGTGCGTGTACATATATATATATATATATATATATATATATATATATATATATATTATATATATATATATATCTATATATATATATATATATTTATATATGTGTGTGTATATATATAAGATTTTTTTCTCTTTGTGTATATATGTACATATACATATACATATATATATATATATATATATATATATATATATATATATATATATATATATGTATGTGTATATTTACATATATATATATATATACATATATATATATATATATATATATATATATATATATATATATAATCACATTTGCTAGTGATATATATTCATATACACGCATACACACACACACACACACACACATATATATATATATATATATATATATATATATATATATATATATATATATAGACAGTTACTAATCCACTAGTGGCCAAGTGGTTTAGTCACTGTCTATACAGGCTTGACGGACCAGGGTTCGATTCCCGACAGGGCACAAGCTCTTGTGTTTGTGTGATTTCGCCTGGGGCTCAGATCCCGAGGTCGTTAAGAGAATCCAGACATTAATGTATCAAAAATATATAGGGCTTATTTGAGTATGAAAAACACGCCTAAATGTGCAAAATTTATCATATATCTATCTATCTATCTATCTATCTATCTATATATATATATATATATATATATATATATATATATATATATATATATATATATATATATATATACATATATCGTTACCACTACTGCAATTACGCACTTAGTACTGAAGTTTCCCTTGTGAAAAGAAAAACCCATATAAATGTGCTTTGCGAGGGAAATTTCCTGTAATAATTACCTGCTTGCATAGTGAACCGAAAATGCCTGGCTGCAGTGTTAAAATTGTTGACTCTAAATTCATGCATGCATTGAAATGCAGAAATGCATAATTATGAAGGTTCGTCCCCCAACATGGGTCGAAATTTTTTTTTTTTTGTGGAAATCAATCCTGTAATTCAGTGCAAGTTATTTTTTTTTTAATGTGAGAAAATTTATTTGTATTTTATTTTTGTTTACATTATATTTTTTAACGTTACAAAAACATGTAATAGATGAATATCTTTAATCTTTTTATGCTGATTAATAGATAACGCGAGTTCAGTTAAAAATAAAAAAAAACATAAATTTCTTAAAAACTGGTTAAATCATTAACCTTGTTTTTACAAATATACATCAGTGTCTGGTAATCCCAATAGTGCTTTTCTGGGACTAGTTTACTCTTTTGAAACTGAAAATTTCTGGTACTGGATTTAGTTTGATATAGATTTGATAAAAGTAATATAATTACTCCAAAATAATATTTTGATTTTGGAGAAATTGAGGACCAATGGTTAGAATTTTAACTGTTAGGAAATTTCTGTT
>NC_090744.1:119973897-119993897 GCF_036898095.1 Palaemon carinicauda | reverse complement strand
GACGAACGCATTCTCTCTCTCTCTCTCTCTCTCTCTCTCTCTCTCTCTCTCTCTCTCTCTCTCTCTCTCTCTCTCTCTCTCTCTCTCCACATCAGTCCACATCAAACACGTAGCAAATGTTATCTCAATAGCAGGAAAAGATACTTCTGAATTGAAAACAATATTTGCTGGGAATGCCAAAGACAATCTTTTCATGGATTCCCGATGAAAGGCAATCATAATGTATAGTAGATTAGAAATCAGGAATCATTTACGGATGAAATACACGATAACATGAATTCCCGATGGAAGAGAGACGTAATATATAGTAGATCAGAAATCAGGAATCATTTACGTATAAAATACACGATAACATGAATTCCCGATTAAAGAGAATTAATATATTGTAGATTAAAAATCAGGAATCATTTACGGATATAATACACGATGACGTGAATTCCTGATGGAAGAGAATCGTGATGTATAGTAGATCAGGAATCAGGAATCACTTGTGGGTAAAATGATTCAACACAATTTAAGGTAATATTAACAGCGCATGTTAATATATAATATTTAATGGAAGATAATGATTATCCCTACACTGGCCAATGAAAATTCTCTAGCCAAAGAATATTTTCAATGATGCTAATCCTAGATATCATCATATTTTTCTTATTTCGGGAGATTATATAACTTGTCATTTCTTTAATCAATAATATAGAAATAAATCCTCTTCTGGTAATTGATTTTGGAAGGTAATAACCGTAATGTTATGTGAACTGGCCAACGCATATTCTTTTTAATGGTTATTAGTAATTATTATTTGGATGTAATGTTCAGGAATAATTACGTCTCTCTTCCATCGGGAATTCATTTTATATACTTATTGTTACTCACTCACTGTCTTGTGGATTTTGAATGGCCCATTTTCTTTGTCGACCCATTAGATATTTCTAATATATTTATATATATATATATATATATATATATATATATATATATATATATATATATATATTTTTGGGCTCAAGCCATGTCGTCCTGATGGAAGTTCCTATAGGGTAGCTTCCTAGGGTATATTACAACTACGGCGATATTCCCAGAGAATTTACCTTAAGGTACCAGAATTCTAACTCCTGGAGCGAGTATCCCTCGTGAAAGGGATATCGCGACATATCAGAGGACGTATTCTAGACACGTCACATGGCAATCTACGACCTGAACAGAGATTCGTCTCGTAGGAGGGAGATTGACGAGATACGAATTCGGGAAAGAAAAAGGGGAGCCGCTCCCAAGGCTTCCCTATCCCCCGATTCGTATGCGTGCCTGGCGCCAATCCTGGCGCCATCTGTATTCCTTTTTGCGTAGCTTAACAACTCGGTGTTTTTTCCTGTTTTTCTCGCAAATCTTGGATTTATTCAGCTTTTCATGGCTTCTTCGTCTTCGTTGGCCTCGGATAAGTTGAGTATAGTGTCTGTTATGTATAAATGTAGGCTCTTGGTAAAATTTTGAGTGATTAATAGGATTAATCTTTGATGCAAGAGCCGTAGCCTACCAGAGGTGTCCTGGACACTGTCACTCGCTAGGTATAAATTAGTTAGTCAGAGTGACATTCCTGGTTGTTTTGCTTAATAAATTTTAGCTATTTAGCTTTACATAGGATTTCCTTTCGTGCTTAGTATTATTTGGCGAAGTATTCGCCATTCTGGCCTACGCTAGGCCATGTAGCCTAGTCGTTTGGTCCTAGTACTTAATGCATGATTTTGGTTTTTCCGAGTGTAATTAAAATTTTATTGAAGCTTTAGGCTATATTTTATACATTTTAGACTGTGTGGAATATTTCCAAGATTGTATACGTGAGAGTTTCGGTGAATTAGGTAATCGATTCTCTTGGTGCCTAGGCTAATTGCTTATGGAGCCTTAGTATACTTTATTATACTCCCCGGTTGCTTTCTTTTCTTCGGAGAAGGTATGCAATCCCTTTCCCTCTGTTTAAGCCTTGGGCTTATCCCTAAGTGGTTTTTTCCGAATTTATTTTCGATAAAACTATACTAGGGTGTTACTGTACCTTCCTGTTCCAGCAGAGTCTGGTTCAAAGAGGGACAGAACAACAGAGTTTTTAGTCTGAGTCCGTGTTGTTTGGCTTGGGGCAGAGTCTCCCTCGCTGACCTAACACTTACAAAGGGAGCTTAGCTCCCTTAGGTCACTATCGAAGGTTTCTGTAGTTATGATTCCTTCTTGTGTGATCGACCAGACTAAGTCCTGTTGCTGTTCTCGGGGAGGATAAATCTTCCCTTGGGAGTAGCAACGCCTTCCTTGCTTTGGTGCTCTGGAAGCTGGCAGGTATTATACTACTGCGCTGGCCCTTTCCCTTAGATCTCCCTTAGGCTAAGACAAAGTTCTTGGCTGCGGGTGATCTGTCACTAAAGCAAGGTTGGCAGGACCCTCTTGTCCCTTCCCCCTCTATCTCCGTAATGGCCTAGCCATTACTGTACTGTACCTTGCCGGCCGGCAGAGCTGGCCGGTAGGGGTATTACTGTACTGTATGTCATTCTACTTCTGGACCTAGTATAGGTTGGGATATGGAATTGACTAAGCCCATTGCCGGCCGGCAGAGATGCTGGACGGCAAGGGTCTTATGTTTTCGAGTGCTGCCCGGACCTCTCTTGGTCCCTCATCCATGCCTGCCGGCAGAGCCGGACGGCATTGGTCAAGGAAGCCTGAATTAAGTTTCTCCCCTTCCTTATATGCACTCTTTCGGTTGCCGGGCTTGGGGGGTTGTGTACACTCTTATCCCGGCATCCATTCTATTTTCTTCTAGTGCTGTACCTGTCCCGGCTGCCGGCCTATGAGGCCGGCTGCCGGCCTATGAGGCCGGCAGCCGGGCAGGTGTAGTCTTCTGGTTCTTTTGCTGCCGGCTGGCATCGGTCTTGTACCTTTGCCGGCCGGCTTATGTCAGTCCTTGTCTGCCGGCCACCAAGAGTGTGGCCGGCAGCTGGGTACTACCTTGTGTAGTTGCTGGCCGGCAATCATTGCCGGCCAACACTGGCTGTTGCTGGCCGGCAGCTGCTGCCGCCGGCACAGGCATTTGAACCAGAGGGCTGCCGCCCTATAGCTGTTAAGTAGTATACTTTAAAGCTAATTGTGGTGTGTGCCGGCCGGCAAAGGCAGGCCGGCACACATCCTCCTATACTGTACTAGTATTCTTCTGTATAGCATATACAGTAAGAAGAAAACTATAGTAAAAGTTTAGGTACAGCACTGTATCTTCTAACACTATTGTGTTTTCTTGCACGGCCCTTTGCTGTTGCCTTCAGACAAGAAGCAGAGTTCTTCCCTGTCTATTATCCCGGATTTTAAAATCATTGCCTAGGTGTGAGCTCCACCTGTTTCCTCTGGAAACTTTGCATTGGTTACTCTAGTAGAGATAAACCATTTTGATTTTATTATCTGGAAGGCTGCAGCAATGGGTTGTGAGGGAAACACAAGTGTGTGTCTTTAATTTCTGAATTGTTATGCTATACTATGCATATCCAGTGATACATAGTTCACTTGATACTCATGGAAATTTCTTCTCTTTACAGAAGGACACTCCGAAGTGGGGAAGTGCTTTCTGCAATGTCAGCAGCAAGAACCTCTGCGGACATGAGTTTTGTAGGAGACACGCAGCATACGCTGTCTCCAAGGATGATCTCCGGTATTGGGACCCTCAGGTATGTACTGTGTGCACTAACCTGATTAATGAGACATTTAAATAGCTAGGAAGAAGCTTCGTACCTGGGTAAGGGGCTTCCAAAAGTACACTTCTGGCCCTTATCTTCCAAGTGAGAAGATGAGGGCGTATCTTTTCCCTAAGGCATCAGCTGATGCAGTGATTCCCCAGCCTCAAGAGGAGATCCCCTAAGTTCAGATCCAGGTGGATGCTGAAGTCGCGGTCGCGATGCAAGACATCCAGCTAAATGACAGGATATCTGATGTGGACGGGTGTCAGGAGGAAGACCTCCTTGCAGAAGCCCAGGATGAAGTTCAAGCCCCTCTACATCGGCCGGTCTCCCAGTAGAGCTGGGACAGGCCCTCTCTTCTATTGTTGGAATGATCCAACAAATGCAGAAGGAGAATCAGGAGAAGGCGGCTGCAATGGAACTGCGAATGCAGTGCCTTGCAGAATCACATGGGCCCCAGAAAAGCTCAATGTGAAAGACCTTCCTTTGTGCTCGGATGCTAACCCATGGAGGTATGCTGAGCACATGTCGATGACGACTGGAAAGATCGTCATCTCGGATATGCTGGGCTCAGTTCCCCTGGAGGGTGGAATTCTGGCCCAGCAAGGCACCATATCCGGACTGTTATGTCCGGCTGAGGAAGGAACCAGCTTCAAAGGAGGAGGCAGAGCCGAAGGAGGTCAAAGTGATGACCATGCTAAGGCTCAAGCTCTACTTTCATCTTCGATGAAAGAGAGGGGCTTCTCTAACTCAAAGGTAGCTGCATTGAATAGGAAGCTCCCTTCCTTTGTGTCCTCGCCTACTAGAGCCTTCCCCCTTTTACAGAAAGGGTTTCTGGCTGTACTAAAAGCAATCGAGGCTGGCAAGTCTTGCCCCTCCCTAGAGGAGTGTAAACCCTTGTCGCTGGCCCTGCCTATGGAAGATTGGAAGGACGTCCATCTTACGTTCTAAGTGGGAAAGTTGGAGGCTGATATTGCCGGACGTCAGTTCGGCAAGGACCTCCCTAAGCTGTCTGACTTTCTTTTGCGAAGTGAGTTCGATACAAAAGAAAGACTGACTGCCTCAATGTCTCTTCAGACTACTCTCGAGACGATGGCAAGTGACCCCAAGGTCCATGAATTGTTCATGGTAGTGGCCAAGCCTCATCTGGCCACAGTGACGAAGGACCTTTATGGCTTCGTCAAGGCAAGGAGAGCTTGTAGGGAGTTCGTGTTTACCTCGGCTACAGTGAGGCACGAGCTAAAGAAACTAATCTCCTCCAACATTTGGGGAAAAGACCTTTTTCCCTACCGACTTGGTCAAAGAAGTTTTTGATAAAAGCCACCTTGGAGAATAGAAACCTTCTCCAGAAGTGGGACCTGGCTATCAAAAGAAAGTCTTCCCCGGATGAGGGTCCTCAACCAAAGAGGAAGACTATGAGGACTAGGCTACCGTCTCGGCCAGCCAAGCCTCTTAGACAGCAACAGCAACTGCAATTGCCATTGCCCCAGTGCCCCAGATCGTGGCACAAACCCCGACCACCTTTCAGTGGGTACCCCAGGCCGTGTCGACACAGTCCACGGCATTCACCCCAGCGTTCGAAGGGCAGTCTACTTCCTTCCGAGCAAAGCCTAGAGGAGCAGCCAGAGGCTCGTCTAGACGCCCCTCAAGGGGAAGGGGATTCAGGGGTGGTCGTGGTCAGGAAGGCAAGACCTCAGGACGGCAGTCCAAGTGAGGTGATACCGGTAGGAGGGAGACTTCTGAAATTTCGGGATCGGTGGACCTTCGATCCCTGGGCCCACAGCCTACTCAAGAATGGATTGGGCGGGAGCTGGTACAGCACTCCACCCCCGTACCTTCGGTTTTTCCAACACTCCACCCCCGTTATGGAGGAGTACGTTCAAGAACGGTTGGAGAAAAAGGGTGAAGCCCATCAATTTCTAAGGGAGGCTGTTTTGTGTTCCCAAGAAAGACTCGGAAAAGCTCAGAGTCATTCTGGACTTGTCGCCACTTAACAAGTTCATAGTGAATTGCAAATTCAAAATGCTAACACTGCAACACATAAGGACCTTACTGCCCAAGAGGGCATATTCCGTCTCTATAGACTTGTCAGATGCCTACTGGCACATTCCAATTAGCCATCGACTCTCCCCCTACCTAGGGTTCAGGCTACAGCGAAGACTATACGCCTTCGGAGCCATGCCATTCGGGCTAAACATAGCCCCAAGGATTTTTACGAAGCTTGCGAGCGTAGCTCTCAAACAATTTCGCCTAAAGGGAATTCAGGTAGTAGCCTACCTGGACGACTGGTTGGTGTGGGCAGCATCCGAGACAGAATGCTTGCAAGCTTCCAGTCAGTGATCCAGTTCCTAGAGTACCTAGGCTTCAAGATCAACAGAAAAAGTCTCGACTTTCTCCATCTCAAAAGTTCCAGTGGCTAAGATCCACTGGGACCTTTTGTCACACCGTTTCTCCACCCCAGCGAAGAAAAGGAAGGAGATAGCGGGTTCTGTCAAGAGACTTCAAGATTCCGAAAGGATATCAAGACACGAGCAGGAGAGAGTACTGCACTCTCTCCAGTTTGCTTCGGTGACAGACCCAGTGCTAAGAGCACAGCTAAAGGATGCAATCGGAGTTTGGAGAAGTTATGCATCAAACGCGTGAAGAGATCTGAGAAGACCAGCCGCTTCGGCTAAGTACTCTTCTCAGGCCTTGGTCCCAAGCCAGACATCTAAAGAAGTCAGGTTCTTCTTCAGCCACCTCCCCCGTCGGTGACGATTCACTCAGACGCCTCAAAGGAGGGATGGGGAGGTCACTCTCATCGGAAAAAAGTCCAGGGGACTTGGTCCAGGCTATTCAAGACCTTTCTCATAAAACTTTCTAGAAGCTAGGGCGGTGCTCCTTACCTTAAAGAAAGTCTCCCCGCGTCATTCGTTCCACATAAAGTGGTAATAGACAGCGAGGTAGTTGTAAGATACTTGAATCGACAAGGATCGAGGTCACCACCTCTCAACCAGGTGATGTTGGCCGTCTTCCGATTGGCGGAAAAGAAGAAGTGGTACCTGTCGGCAGTTCACCTTCAAGGAGTCCGCAATGTGACAGCGGACGCTCTATCCAGGTTCACACCGATAGAGTCAGAATGGTCATTAGACGCAGGATCATTCTCCTTCATTCTGAATCAGTCCCAGAACTGCAGATAGACCTCTTTGCGACGAAAGACAACAAGAAGTTGCCCCTGTACGTGCCCCGTACGAGGACCCCTTAGCGGAAGCAGTGGACGCGATGTCCCTCGACTGGAACAGATGGTCCAAGATTTATCTGTTCCCTCCTCACAACCTTCTGTTGAGGGTCCTCAACAAACTGAGATCCTTCAAAGGGTAGCGGCAATAGTGGCCCACAAGTGGCCGAACAGCGTGTGGTTCCTCCTGGCATTGGAACTGTAGCTGAAGTTTGTACCACTACCAGATCCAGTTCTGACCCAGCGAGTCCAGAAGTCAACTGTCTGCGCTTCATTACAGAAAACCCGGACCCTGCAGTTCATGATTTTCTCTCCCTAGCGGTGAGAAAGCGTTTCGGGATTTCGAAAGCCAGTATAGACTTCATTGAGGAATATAAATGCAAATCTACTAGAAGGCAATATGAGTCATCTTGGAGAAAATGGGTGGCCTCTTGTCAAGGCGAAGATTCCGCAGGAGATCTTGACAGACTTCTGCTTATCTTTTTTCCCCACCTCCATGGTCAAGGGTTGGCAGCGAACACGATTTCAGCGTGTAAGTCTGCTTTGACAAGACCCATTCTATATGCCTTCCAGGTCGACCTAGGTAACGAGATCTTTAATAAAGTCCCGAAAGCCTGTGCTAGGCTCAGACCTTCAGCACCTCCAAAGCCCATTTCATGGTCTTTAGACAAGTTCTTCATTTCGCTTCTCTGTTGAGCAATGAAGAATGTGCGTTAAAGGATTTGACACAAAAAGTTATTTTCCTAATTTGCACTCGCGTCCGGGGCCAGGGTTAGTAAGATTGTAGCCTCTCGAGAGAGGCAGGTCGTGTTCAGTTCCTGGATGGGGAAGAACTGAACCTGTTTCCGGATCCTACGTTTCTCGCCAAGAATGAGTTACCCACCAACAGGTGGGGTCCCTGGAGAATCTGCCCTCTGAAAGAAGATGCATCTCTATGTCCAGTAGAATGCCTAAAGGTCTATCTTCATAGAACTTCAGACTTCAAGGGTGGTCAACTATTCAGGGGAGAAACATCAGGCTCAAATTTATCTCTGAATCAACTCAGAGCGAAAATCACATATTTTATTCGCAGAGCGGATCCTGACAATACACCCGCAGGTCACGATCCGAGGAAAGTTGCCTCATTCTTAAATTTCTTTAATTGCATGGATTTTGAACATCTCCATTCATACACTGGCTGGAAGTCTTCCAGAGTGTTCTTTCGCCACTATGCGAAGCAAGTAGAGGAACTAAAAGAGATCTGTGGTAGCAGTGGGTCGCGGTGTTAACCCTACTGTTTAACTCTGCGAGGAACAGTGGTCTTAATTGGGACGATTAATTCCAGGGTGAGTGTGTAGTTACATACTGTACTACAAACTAAGTGAGGGCACTGTGTTGCCCATCCAGACTGTTCCATTTCCGAAGGTGAACCTAGCATAAGTGCAGACATGTGTGCCGAGCGTTTCTAACGCTAATGTCATTGATTTGTAATACAGGCTTTTATGACTTTGATACCTCGGTATCTTAAAAGTGGCATCTAATGTTTTTCTTTCAGACAAACAAGCCCTGTTTACTATCATACTTATGCTTAAAGTTTTGGGTTATCCTCTTCTTATATATATATATATATATATATATATATATAATTGTGGTTAACCTGTCTATTTATTGCCTGTCAATAATCTGGTTCTTGAGAACCTTGCGTCTCCTTCACCTGTGTCAATTTACTGGTATAATTGAGCATTCATTCTATGTACCTTATCTGGGATAATTCTAATAGAATTGTTCCTTTATGCAAGCTATGTTGCATTGGTTTTCCTCCTATGCGGATATAAAACCTTTGTCCAATACAAGTATTGTGCGGAAAACTGGTCGATATTTCATATTGACGCAGTGGTCCTTTACAAACTATGCTTTACTTAATATAGGGCGAGACCACTATATTAGCTTGCCTGGTATTCGTACATAGATATATGTATTCTTCGAGACTTTTCCAGAGTCTAGTAGGACTCTTCCCTGTAGGGGGCAGGAAGCTCTAACATAGTTTATAGTTAGTTGAAAAGATGTATAACGGTAACATCTTAGGTCTCTAGGTCTAGTCGACCGGGAAAAAATTACCTCCGGGGAGTACGGCACGTTCTGAGAATCCACAGATACAGTAATGCTCTGGTACACTTCCATCAGGACGACATGGCTTGAGCCCAAAAAACGGATTTTGAGCGAAGCGAAAAATCTATTTTTGGGTGAGATGGCCATGTCGTCCTGATGGACCCGCCCTTGCCTTTCTAAGAAAGGGCTGTAGGACCCCTCCCTACATACAGTATCTGTAGCACCTCGTGTACGCTACAAGGAATACAGATGGCGCCAGGATTGGCGCCAGGCACGCATACGAATCGGGGGATAGGGAAGCCTTGGGAGCGGCTCCCCTTTTTCTTTCCCGAATTCGTATCTCGTCAATCTCCCTCCTACGAGACGAATCTCTGTTCAGGTCGTAGATTGCCATGTGACGTGTCTAGAATACGTCCTCTGATATGTCGCGATATCCCTTTCACGAGGGATACTCGCTCCAGGAGTTAGAATTCTGGTACCTTAAGGTAAATTCTCTGGGAATATCGCCGTAGTTGTAATATACCCTAGGAAGCTACTCTATAGGAACTTCCATCAGGACGACATGGCCATCTCACCCAAAAATAGATTTTTCGCTTCGCTCAAAATCCGTTATATATATATATGTAAATGTATGTATATATTAATATATATATATATATATATATATATATATATATATATATATATATATATATATATATATATATATATACACACACAATTTATTTAACGCACACATATATATATATATATACATATATATATATAGATAAATATATATATATATATATATGTATATATATATATGTATGTATGTATGTATGTATGTATGTATGATTGTGTGTGTGTTGTTTGTATATATGAATATGTAATCAACTGCCTACAAAAGGCCATTACTTACACTTAAACAGCGTAACATAGTCTACTTTGAAACTCAATTTACCTTATTGAGCAATTATTGCACTATTCAAGTGATCGTATATCTAATAAGAATAAACGTATTTTTGTATGATCAGTATTAATATTTATCTTATCTGATTGAGCCACTTAAAAAAAGAGTTAATTATCCTCGGGATTTCCTAATTACTTCTCGTAAAAATAGATTAAATGTCCGAATGAGATACAACCAATTTTTACTTCGTTCTCATATATATATATATATATATATATATATATGTATATATATATATATATATATATATATATATATATATATATATATATATATTTAAATATAACGTGCATATTTTGAAATGCAATTGAAGTATAAATGTAAGTTATGGAAGGGTTGATGTTAATTTGATTAGACTATTTCCCTTCACAATTCCAGAATGAATTACTGATGTATTAGATATCTGATGAAGATATTAGCAAATTATAATACATGCTTCCATTATCGACATTATTAGCATTTCTGATTGGATACATTCGCTACATAATTCTAACTCGTTCCAGTCTTATCATTTTGGGTTTCATAATGCAAATGATATTAAACATAAATAATTGCCTTCTTTTGCATTAATAATCTTAATGATAATGCCATTACGAATTATATTTTTGTATGTAACATTATTTCAAAGGTAACCCAAATGTAGTGATATTTTGTAAGACTGCACAATCTATAATTTTTCATCATAGACATGACTCTAGACATGACAATTCTGATGATAAAAATTTACAACTTGTAGAAATACTGTGAAATCTGACAGAGAATAAGAGCAAGTAATTTCACTGTTTTATTTATGCATTAATTAAATTTCATTCCCCTATATAGATAGATTTTTCTTATTATGTGACATTATTCAGTGGAAAAGATTCTTTAGCTATGGTAAGCAGCTCTACTAGGAGAAGGTCACTCAAAATTCAAACCATTGCTCTCTAGTCTTGGGTAGTACCATAGCCTTTATACCATGGTGTTCCGCTGTCTTGGGTTAGGATTCTCTTGCTTGAGGGTACACTCGGGCACACTATTCCATCAAATTTCTCTTCTTGTTTTGTTAAAGTTTTTATCTTATATAGGAAATATTTATTTTAATGTTATTACTGACCTTAAAATATTGAATTTTTCCTTGTTTCCTTTCCTCACTTGGCTATTTTTTCCTGTTGCGGCCCCTGGGCTTATAGCATTCGGCTTTTCCAACTAGGGTTGTAGCTTAGTAAGTAATAATAAGTAATAATTATAATTTCCTGACATTTATTAACAAATAGCGTTTGTTATTCCTTCACCACCAGCTCTAATTAGAATGAAAGTTTTGACGGCAAATTTAATGACTGAGTCAATCAGTTCTTTTTAGCACACTCATCCCGAAGTAACATAGAATTAACATATCATCAAATAGGATTAATCCTTGATCTTAACCTATTTTGATGGCAATGCATTATTCATGAACAATTTTATGGTACTTGAAGATTTTACACCTGTACTAAGAACTCTAAAACCCATATCTCATTTCCTTTTCAATTTCACATTGACAATTGTTACCAGTGAATGAAACAATAAAATATGTAAAAGTATAAGTTGGACCCAAAAGATTCTACGCCTAAAGTGAACGCCATAATGCTTAGTGAGATACTAAATTGCAGTTACTATTTTATGAAGTATTACTTTAAAGTCAGAAAATGTCTATCATATCTGCCAAAAAAGACCTTATGAGTTAGGGTGGTGGAATGACCACATTACCTTATACATTCCCACTATAATGGATTCGCGTATCGATGTGATGTTGTCTGGAAAAACATTTATTTCTTCTCCTGTCGGGAACAATATTGATATATTTTTTCCATACTTACACAAACAGCCATTTATCTGTCAGCATCAAATCTCTCTCTCTCTCTCTCTCTCTCTCTCTCTCTCTCTCTCTCTGTTCAGGTTAGGTACCCTTTCCTCAACATATAGAAACAGCCAACTTCACCTCTCTCTCTCTCTCTCTCTCTCTCTCTCTCTCTCTCTCTCTCTCTCTCTCTGTTCAGGTTAGGTACCCTTTCCTCAACATATAGAAACAGCCAACTTCACCTCTCTCTCTCTCTCTTTCTCTCTCTCTCTCTCTCTCTCTCTCTCTCTCTCTCTCTCTCTCTCTCTCTCTCTCTCTCTCTGTTCAGGTTAGGTACCCTTTCCTCAACATATAGAAACAGCCAACTTCACCTCTCTCTCTCTCTCTCTCTCTCTCTCTCTCTCTCTCTCTCTCTCTCTCTCTCTCTCTCTCTCTGTTCAGGGTAGGTAGTCTTTCCTCTCCATATACAAACAGCCAACTTCACATCTCTCTCTCTCTCTCTCTCTCTCTCTCTCTCTCTCTCTCTCTCTCTCTCTCTCTCCTCCTCCTCCTCCTCCTCCTCCTCTGCAGCAAGTCGAACTCCCATATTCTTTTTCAGCTGGAATGGGAAATGTGATGCATTCGATTATATTTGGTGAAATGAGAAATTGAATCTGGAGATAAAAGCTTCCAGTTATGAATCTCTTCTTCCGCCACCGTGATTTTATTGGATCGAGATTCTTATTGGGGTTGTGGTCTGATTCCTCTGTGAGTTATGAAAACAGGATTGGAGGAAAATCTCCTCTTGCTGCTTTGGTTACATAAATCTCGTCGGGGAAGTAAACAGGGCTGTAATCCATGTGTGTGATTGCATATTCTCATTGCTTTTCTGAGAGTGCATTTAACGGAAAATTCTGTTTAGAAAAAAAAGCGAAAATAAATAAACAAAAATAAATGGAACAACGGTGTGATTATATCAATTTTTATTTTATTTTCCAAAGTTTTACGGTGGATGGAGTCAGACTAGAAAACATTTGGGTTATGATGGTCTGTTGGTAACGTCCTTGCCTGGTGATCGCCAGACTTGGGATCGAGTCCCGCTCAAACTCATTAGTTCCTTTGGTTGCTACAACCTCACAACAACCTCACCAATCACCATCCTTGTTAGCTAAGGATAGGGGGTAGGGGAAGCCCCTAGGTCTACCTGCTGAGTCACCAGCAGCCATTGCCTGGCCCTCCCTGATCCCAGCTTGGATGGAGTGGGGCTTGGACGCTGATCATATGGTCGGTCTCTAGGGCATTGTCCTCCTTAATAGTACAATGTCACTGTCCCTTGCCACTGCCGTTCATGATTGATCTTTAAACCTTTAAATCAGACTATTTATCTATTAATCATAATCTATGTCATCGGGAACAAATCCAAAATGAAAACATGATCATTTTGAAAATGAAAAGTTATTTTCATCACTAAGAACTGACGATGAAAGCCATACTGGACCAGCTATCAATATTAACTCAATTTTCCAATTTGGTGTTTTTCCTCCATGAATATTTTTTATATTTATCGATAAAACTGGTTATTTCGCCAATTAAAAAAAAAATTAATATTCAATACGTGCAAATATTTTTAATTTCAAACACAAGCAGGGTCTGTTCTAAACATAAATGTAATGTTTTTCCTTTTCGAAAATTATCAGACTTATAAATATTCAAATCCCTGATAGTGCTTTCGTCAAGAAAAAAGATATCCAATACTTGTAAATATTTTAGTTTCTATCACAAGCAAGGCCTGTTCTGAACATAAATATAATATTTTTCCTTTTCGAAAATTATCACACCCATAAATATTCAATGAAGTGACTGAGCAAAGCCTTCCTTTCCCTCTCGGGATATTCTTCTTCAAGTTATTTGCACATAATTACAGCTGGGGACTTTTAGAACACCTTAATTAAGGTTAATGAGAAATGGAGCTTTTGGGCATCCCGATCAAAAGGAATAATAAAGGGAAAGTCGAGATTGTTCATTGGGTCGAATGGAAAATCCATCAGAAATTTTGTCTCCATTTTGGAAAATCTTTGATGGAAATTCGAATTTTAATCCGGAATACATATTCATTTAAAGGTTTAAAGGCCGCTCATCAATGGCAGAGGCAAGGGACAGTGACAATGCCCTAGAGACTGAACATATATGATCAGCGCCCAAGCTACCTCTCCACCCAAGGTAGGACCAAGGAAGGCCGGGCAATGGTTGCTGATGACTCAGCTGATAGACCTATAGGCTCCCCCAAACCCTCCATACTTAGCGCACAAAGATGGTGAGATTGTTGCGACCAAAGGAACTAACGAGTTTTAGCGGGACTCGAACCTCTGTCTGCAATCTCCAGGCAAGGTCGCTACCGCCCGGCCACCGCAAGCGGTTGTCTGTTTTAATTTACACACACACACACATATATGTATATATATGTATATATATGTGTGTATATATATATATATATAGATAGATAGATAGATAGATAGATAGATATACACGTATATTGTGTGTTCGAAAATAGTAAGTGTGATATTTAGCAGATGGCGGGTATGTACATGCAAACTTTAGTAACGTTAACTATCATTGTTAGGTTAACATTCTTATTTTGCAATATACATCAAGTACAAAATTGAAGGCTATCGAGCTCTATATATATATATATATATATATATATATATATATATATATGTGTGTGTGTGTCTGTGTATATATATATACACACACACACATATGTATATATATATATATATTTATATGTATATATATATATATGTGTATATATATATATATATATATATATATATATATATATATATATATATATATATATATCGTCTCCTCCTAAGCCCATCGACGTAAAGGGCCTCGATTAGATATCGCCATTTGTCTCTTATCTTGAGCTTTTAATTCAATACTTCTCCATCATCTCCGACCTCACGCTTCATAGTCCTCAGCCATATAGGCCTGGGACGTCCAACTCTGCTAGTACCTTATGGAGGCCAGGTAAACTTCTGGTGAACTAATCTCTCTTGGTGAGTGCGAAGAGCATGCCCAAACCATCTCCATCTACCCCTGGACATGATCTCATCACATTGGGCACTCGTGTAATCTCTCATATATTTTTATTTCTAATCCTGTCCTACCATTTAACTCCCAATATCCTTCTGAAGGCTTTGTTCTCAAATCTACTAAATCTGTTGGAGATTGTTTCATTGTCTTACCACTACTCGTGCCCATACTGTAACGCCCACTTTACTAAACTGATATATAGCCTGATATTTTTTTTTTTTTTTAATGTAAATTCAGGCGATTTGCTTTCCAAATTTTACTTAACGAAGCCATTGTCTGATTTGCTTTTTTCAATCTTTCTATATATATATATATATATATATATATATATATATATATATATGAGAAACACCTGTGTTGCAATGATTGGATTCGGAAAACAAATAATCATTGAGAAGAAACAAATACTCTTCCGGGTACGATATATTCAGATGTTTAAAATAGAGTCACGTCCATTTATAGTTTCTTAGTAGTGATCTTCGTTTAAGGTTTTATTTTTGCAAGTGACAAAGTATATAATTTTCATAGCAATTATTTATTAATAAAAAATAAGACTTTAATATATACATGCTTACTCGGTGTATTTTTAATGCTGTCAATTTGGCCACGTTAGGATGATATTATGATGATATGAATTTTATATGTTATTTTAGAGACTAGACCGATGTGAATTGAGGTAAATGATTGACGTGGCACATTCATATATAATGGTTTTACAATTTGTCAATAGTTCGGTTTGATATTGTGATGCTATCGGTTATTTATTGCCTTTGTTTGTTAGTTGATTACATTAGCCCGAAGGTTACATTTTGTTAGACGGGAATTTATTTATATTTGTACGATTGTTTATGATTCGTATAACTCACAAACCAATTGACCGAATAACTAAGGATGAGGTGGGATGTTTAATCATAATCTAAGGACAAGTCTTGATTAGTTAACCGATATGTGTGTATATATATATATATATATATATATATATATATATATATACATATATATATTTATTTATTTATTTATGTATATATATTTATATATATACATATATATATATATATATATATATATATATATATATATATATAATATGTATATATACACACACACACACACATATATATATATATATATATATATATATATATATATATATATATATATATATATATATATATATCTTTAATGACGCTTGTAGACTGAATCATGTTTTGGCTTTGCTTTTTGGAAATGTTGAGAAATAGGTACCGTGAAACTCAGTTATAGGAAATAAAAATGAAGAATTTGGAAGGAGAAACAAAGAATATAAGAATATAAGAGGACAAATATTATTCGTATAGAAATTGTATTACGAGAAAAAACTAAGAGATAAAATTGGAGCTAAAAACAAAACATCGAAGTTGAAAATCTTGGATAAAATAAAGATGATTATACTGGCAGAAAGAGAAAGTCATCAGACTGTTAGTTATTTTAATTTCAACATATGTTTGAAAAGATTGCATAGTTCGTTAGTTGGAAAAGTATATGTGTAGGAACTTACTTTCTTTAAAAGCAAGCACTCGAGTTTTCATTTGAGAGGAGTTTTGGGATTTTTTAATAGGTTTTAAAATTTTGACTTTTTAGGATTGACAACAAAAACAAAAACTTGAAAAAAATCGTTCTTTCATTGTTAATGTATTTGATTAAGTTTTTCAGTTATCTCTCTCTCTCTCTCTCTCTCTCTCTCTCTCTCTCTCTCTCTCTCTCTCTCTCTCTCTGTTAATAAATTTGCCCTTGCAATTGTATACAGGCAACTGGTGAAATATTTTCTCTAAATCTATGTATGTCATGAAATTGAGATATAATTTTGGGTCAGGTTAGTTCTTCGAGATAAAACAAATTCTTTGATACTTTAGTCTTTGTGGAGAGTAGTAGTAGTAGTAGTAGTAGTAGTAGTAGTAGTAGTTGTTGTTGTTGTTGTTGTTGTTGTCGGTTTTTTTTTTTTTTTTTTTTTTTTTTTTTTTTTTGTGGTGGTGGTGAGTGAAGTTTCCCCGAAGGTTAGAGATTAATGTAATATACTTTATTCTTTATTTACTTTCCTGAATACTGGTTGTTTGTTTTAACAATTATATATCCCGACTCAATTTCACATATTTACACCGTCATCAGATTGAGAGAAAATACACTATTATTATGTTAATTAGATTATTGATATACAATATGCTTCTCTGCTTTGAAACTTATTAATAGAGGATCCCTTATAATAAGCAGAATTCAATTTCACCCTGAAATATTTGATAAATGATTAAGATGATGTCAATAAAAGTGATAGGAATCGTGTCAAGCAACTTCGCGCTGACTCAGTAAATGTGAAGAGGTTGCCTTTTATTATTATTACTACTTGCTAAGCTATAACCCTAGTTGAAAAATAACGATGCTATAAGCCCAGGGGCTCCAACAGGGGAAATAGCCCAGTGGAGAAAAGGAAACAAGGAAAAAATAAAATGTTTTAAGAACAGTGACAACATATAAAATAAATATTTCCTATATAAACTATAATAACTTTAACAAAACAAGAGGAAGAGAAATAACAGAGAATAGTGTGCCCGAGTGTACCCTCAGGCAAGAGAACTCTATCCAATACAGTGGAAGACCATGGTACAGAGGTTATGGCACCACCCAAGACTAGAGAACAATGGTTTGATTTTGGAGTGTCCTCCTAGAAGAGCTGCTTACCATAGCTAAAAAGTCTCTTCTTCCCTTACGAAGAGGAAAGCGGCTACTGAACAAATACAGTGCAGTAGTTAACCCCTTGGGAGAAGAAGAATTGTTAGTCAATATTTTGGAAATTTTTAATAAATTTACTGTGATATTTTACGAAGATTCGCCTCTGCTCGAGAGAATCTCATCAATGTTTAACATTTAAAATATATGTTTAAATATACATCAAATTAAAATATTTGTATGATGAATGTTGAACAAAAGAATATACTTTCATGATAACTTATAAAATGTTTTCTATGTTATATTTTTATATATGACAGATTTATTTTAACTTTGTTACAGATCTTTTTTTTCTTTTTTTTTCATTATTTCTCATATAAAGTAAATGTATATGTTTATTTCCTTTACTCGCCGACCTAGATAAACACGAAGATTTGTAAATCAGTTTTTTAAATGTCATATTCATATATATTTGAGTCACCGTAAAATTTGCTATTCTGTAGTTTGGATTTTCAACAGAAACTTCAAATATAAATTATATTACCGATTATTTGATAGGTTTTCATGTCATGTTTTATTGTCTAATCCTATCAAGTCAATACCTTTGCAAACAATATTGTCAGAAAAACTAAAATCATATATTTTTTAAGTTTCTTCACATTTAAAAAATAAAGTGCATGTGTGAGTTCCATTTCATCATTATGAATTTAGAGTACTAAAAATGCCCTCTGAGAGTGCAGACCTCCTCCACGGCAGCTTATTTCTCCAAACCAGCTTGCCTTTCCCAGAATCAATTTAGACAGTAGGTGTAATTGAATTGTGTGTGTGTGTGTGTGTGTGTGTGTGTGGTTGTGTGACAACCATGTGCGAACTTAGGGGTAAGGTTAGGATGAATTCGGTCGACCTTTTGCTCGACCTTGACCTTGACCTTTGATCCAGGGCTTTCAAAATGGAATACTTTCCACGTCTCAACGTAACAATTAATCCCTGAATGTTTCACAGCGCTATGAGTAAAATTATGGCCAGGAAGTTGTTCACAAACAAACAAATATGGGTGAAAACATAACCTCCTCCCAACTTCGGTGGCGGAGGTAATAGTAGGGAAAAAGCAAGATGCCAGGAAGATGTATGTCGTGGTTAAATACTGCTTCATCAGCAATACGAACAAGGGAACAGCCATTCCATCGTCAGCTTTCCAATCATCTGGTTAAAAGATTCACACAATCTTTATATTTCATTCGTGACATTAATATTATCATTGGCTTTCTCGCAAACGCCAAAGATTGTAACATTATCCTTTACAAACAATGATCCACAATTAGCTTCTTCTTCTTCTTCTTCTTTCACATAAGAACAAACAGACAAACGGACAAGCAGGGGCGAAAACATAACCTCCTCCCAACTTCGTTGGTTGAGGAAATAACTATCGGGAATAAATCAATATAATACAGATATCAATTTTAATATTTTTGAAATTATAAGAGATATTATTTCAATTACAATTTAAACCATAAATTATAACCATAAAAGGGATTCTATGCCTTACCAAAATTAAATTATGCAAACGGTTGATTTAATATTCAATATGGTAATAGAATTTCCTATGTGATATTACCATAGAAGCTTCCTGAAGATGGAATACAATAGAGTGATGAACTATCCAAGCGAAATAAATATTTCAATAACTGGCTGGTTTCCAGATATGAGCATATGTAACTTCAATTTAGTTCTTGACTACCTAATATTTTTAATATCCAAAATCTATAGGGATTTTCTCATAATTTCACTGTAGAATAGCATATACATAATTTATTAGATGTTGAAATATTTTCTTCCAATAAGTAAATTTTGTTCATTTTTATCAATAGAGAAGAAATCTTTTTTTTTTCTTTTAATATTTTGTAACTATTTCGTTTTAAGAAGTTAACGGCAAAATTACAATAAACTTATTTGATTCTCTGCTATTATCATTTATACTAATTAAAAAATGTCCGATAAATATCTTGAGAATTACTAGTATATTAGATTTGAAATAATATCACAAACAGATAAACACTCGCACACATACGACCACAAAAGGTATTATGTAAAGCTTTTTTATATTTAAATCGGATATTTTTTGTATATTTATATATATATATATATATATATGTATGTATGTATGTATGTATGTGTGTATATATATATATATATATATATGCGTAAAAATCACAGGATTAAGTCCTGACTAGTTTCGTGATACTTCTTCTGAAGTATCACGAAACTAGTCAGCACTTAATCGTATATTTCGTATTTTCATTTTCCCTGTGGTTCTTCTGCATATATATATATATATATATATATATATGTATATATATATATATATTTATATTTATATTTATATTTATAAACATATACATATATATATATATTATATATAAACATATATATATATTATATATATAT
>NC_090744.1:119968897-119971397 GCF_036898095.1 Palaemon carinicauda | reverse complement strand
TACATATATATGCATCAGTGTAACATTTCCTATTAAAATAAATGACCATTTTCATTTTGCTTATTATAATTGAAAATTTGCCCAGTCGTATACCTAAATGCAACCATATTTCTACACCATGTTAGTCAATGTTATAATTCCTGCTATTTGGGTTGCGTGTTTAACCAACCACAAGATTTACATTCTACGTTCTCTCCATAGTATTTAACTGTGATGTTGAGGGAGTAATTATGTTGATACTAACCTGAGCAATGGATATTTTTCTTTCTGCAATTGGCTAGATATTTCAGGAATAATATTAGAGATTATTCGACGAATCAGTGACTTTCATGGTGATGTCTTTATGGAAGCAGGGATATTTTGAAAATTTAAACTTTTGAAATTTATGACATTTAGCAATTGGAATTTTAGATTTGAATCAGGATAGACAAAATTAGAATCATGGACTGTTTATGAATGATTCATAATTTTTATTATTTTAGGGTTATTTCATTTGGAAAAATTTATATTTTTTTCAGAAAAATATCAAAGTTATATAAGTGCATGGGGTGTTAAGATTATTTATAATTTTTAATAATTTGGTGGTTTTTCCTATGGGAAAAGTCATATTTACTATAGAAAAGATAATGATATTAATGAATAGAAACATTGAATATTATTTAAATTAAGTATCAACACGCCTAGTTGTATAGTTTGAACACTGAATAAACTAAAATTATATTCAAATACAAATTAGAATTGTAGTATCATGATACCGAAATGCACAGAGGATTATAATCACTAATCTTAAATAAAAATCAAACTAAAAAGTTTCAAACAATGTTTCGTACATAAAATGAAAATAGAATAAAGAGTTACTCTCACTGTTTGCGAAAATCCTATCTCATGGTTTAATTATTAGTTAATTTATCTCTGAATAATCTTTTTAACATTTTTCTTTATAGTTGCAGGATTCATATTAGTTTAAAAATTTTTATCAATACACGTTCTGTACAAACTCCAAACATGAATAAACACATGTCTGAGGCTATATTTGTTGTTGTGTGGTGTTTTATGTATGTGTATATATATATATATATATATGTGTGTATATATATATATATATATATATATATTCATGTATATTTATTTATGTTTATATACATTATATAAAACTATATATATATGTATATATATATGTATAGTATATATATATATATATATGTGTGTGTGTGTGTGTGCGTCTGTCTGTAATCATATTATCATTCATTGACTATAGTGACTATGTAAAATGCTTCATAAAGTTCCATCTTTAGTTAATCGCTTCCTCTTGAATATATAATCTAAAATTATGCTCTAACGAGTAAGCTATCATCTTCTCTTTGTATTTCTATGAAATACGTAGCATTTGACGTTTTAAATTATTTAACTTTTATATCCATATAAAATAATTGCTTATCTCTTCAGAGAGTTTTACCTCCCTTTTATTGTCCTTGTTTCAACGATAAACAGAGGCAGGATTATTAAAGGAAGAAAATTTATCTGATATTTTTCTTTGACAAAACTATCCATTTGACTTTATTTCTGGCTTTTATTTCTTTTGTTCTGATTTTTTTTTTTAAATAGAAACTCTTAATATAAAATAAGTTTTTCATTTCTCTTTGATGTAGGATTTTCAAACATTCAGTTTTAGTAATATAAAAGGCAATTTATTTTTTTATTATAGATTTTAGCTTAATGTTTGTTTATACATCCAGATGAAGGAAGGTAATTAAAATTGGATTGTCTTTGTTAATGGTAAATATTTCATCGAATTTTCTGAGCTTAGATTATCAATAGATTACCTGAAGGGAGAAACTGATCTCGAATGATTGTAAAATCCAGTGAAAACTTAATATTTGTTCACCTCTCTCTCTCTCTCTCTCTCTCTCTCTTTCTCACTCGTCTCTCTCTCTCTCACACAAATAAATGTAACATCCAGTAAAAGTTCAAGATCTCTCTCTCGCTCTCTCTCTCTCTCTCTCTCTCTCTCTCTCCATTTCAATAGTTGTAACAACCAGTGAAAGGTCAAGATCTCTCTCTCTCTCTCTCTCTCTCTCTCTCTCTCTCTCTCTCATTAATAATTGTAACATCCAGTGAAAGGTCAACACTCTCTCTCTCTCTCTCTCTCTCTCTCTCTCTCTCTCTCTCTCATAAATAATTGTAACATCCAATGAAAGCTCAAAATCTCTCTCTCTCTCTCTCTCTCTCTCTCTCTCTCATAAGTAATTGTAACATCCAATTAAGGCTCTCTCTCTCTCTCTCTCTCTCTCTCTCTCTCTCCTAAATGATTGTAACATCTAGTGAAAGCTCATGATTTCTCTCTCTCTCTCTCTCTCTCATCAATAATTGTAACATCCAATGAAAGCTCAAGATCTCTCTCTCTCTCTCTCTCTCTCTCTCTCTCTCCTAAAGATTGTAACATCTAGTGAAAGCTCATGATCTCTCTCTCTCTCTCTCTCTCTCTCTCTCTCTCTCTCTC
>NC_090744.1:119952462-119957462 GCF_036898095.1 Palaemon carinicauda | reverse complement strand
TATATACATATATATACATACATACATATATATATGTATATATATATATATATATATATATAATCCACTGACCTGAAATTTCAGAAATAATTCCTCGCTTTCCTGGAAAATAGAAAAAAAAAAGCCCTTGACGACAGCCGATCCGGTCCAGCCACCGTCAGATATACACAGATTCTCATTTGCTCTTCCTTCCTTCCCTTCCACTGGGCCCAACTGACTCATCCAAAAGGACAAAGAGCTTTTTAAGAAAACTCTTTCCAAGTTAATTTCCATGAGGCCCTTTTCCCCATTCCGGTCATTGCTTGCTCAATTGAGCCTCGCACTGTTTGCAAGCTTTCGATCGATCGCCTGTGATGGCTTGCAACTGTCTCCCGTTTAGAAGAAAAAAAAGTTTGTGGAGCAAAATGGTTTGCAATTTCTTCGTGCAAGGAGTGATTTTGTCCATGGGAACAAATTGTTTTGAAATAGTTCTTTTAATTTTACAAAACGTAGTTACCTGTTTAGATTATGTAAAATTATAGTTTTGTAACGAGTAATTTTTTTTTCATAACTTATTTCCCCTGTACATGAGAGCGAACACTAATTACTAAACACACATAAATATTGATGCAAAGGCCTCGGTTAGATTTCGCCATTCGTCTCTATCTTGAGCTTTTAATTCAATACTTCTCCATTTAACATGTACTACTTCATAGTCCTCAGCCATGGAGGCGTGGGTCTTCCAACTCTTTTAGTGCCTTGTGGAGCCCAGTTGAACGTTTGGTGAACTAATCTCTCTTGGGGCGTGCGAAGAGCATTCCCAAACCATTTCCATCTACCCCTCATCATGATCATTTCCACTTATAGTACTTGCGTAATCTCTGTGACAGTTTTGTTTATAATCCTGTCCTGCCAGTTAACTCCCAATATCCTTCTGAGGGCTTTGTTCTTAAATCTACTAAATCTATTGGATATTGTTTCATTGTCATACCATGACTCATGTCTATAGATTAACACTGATCTCACTAAACTGATATATAGTGTGAATTTTATATGTAATTTGAGGCGATTTTATTTCCAAATTTTATTTAACTTAGCCATTGTCTGAGTTGCTTTTTTTCAATATTTCACTAAACTCTAATTCTAAAGACCCTGTATTGGAGATCATAGTTCCCAAATACTTATATGATTCTACCTCATTGACCCTTTCTTCTTCCAATGATATTTCATCTTCAATTGCATACTCCATTCTCATCATCTCTGTCGTTCTTCTATTTCTCTTCAGCCCCACCTCCGTGATATTTCATGCATTCTGGTAAGCAAGCATTGCAAATCCTAAGGTGTTCTGGTAACAAGGACAGCATCATCAGCATACTCTAGGTATGCTAAATTCCTATCACCAACCCAGTCCAATCCTTCTTCACCATCTCTGACGGTTCTACGCATTACAAAATCCATGAGGAGGATAAACAACATAGGTGACAACACATTCTCTTGGAGTACTCTGCTGTTCACTTGAAATTCATTTGGTAAAACTCCATTAACATTAAGTTTGCACTTTCTATGCTCATGAAAAGACTTAATCAAATATACATGTTTAAAAGGAATTCCCTTATAACGCAGGACTCTCCTCAAAATTGGCCGGTGCGCATTATCAAAGACTTTTTCGTAGTACACAAATACCATCAGAAGGGGATTTCTATATTATACGTATAGCTGTACATGTCTTAAAATGAAAATTTAGTCAGTGCAACTTCTACCTTTTCTAAATCCTGCTTGTTCATCTCTCAGCTTTTCATCAATCTTTCTCTCTAGTCTCTTTAGAATAAGCATACTACTGTATATACTTTCATAACATATGACGTAAGTGTTATGCGTCTGTAATTATTGCAATCTGTCACGTCTCCTATTTTTGCTATTTTCACCAACACTCCTAACTCCCATTCATCAGGTTTTACTTCTTCATGCCACATTCTACTAAATAATCTTTTAAGTAGTCTGGGAGTCAATTCAGTATCATTTCGGCAGTTATTCCATCGTATCCAGGGGCTTTCCATATTTAGCTTTTTAGGATAGCTTCGACTTCAAACACACTGAATTCACTTATGAACACATCAAGGTCACATACATATACAAGGGCACACACACACACACACACACACACATATATATATATATATATATATGTGTGTGTGTGTGTGTGTGTGTGTAGTGTCTATTTTTTTTCATCAATATTCGTCCCCGGTTACGGCAAAACAGCAGTAATGCCGTAGTATTCAATCTATTTTCCTTGGTAGTATATTAGCTATATAAATATTTGACGAACACATTCTCTCTCTCTCTCTCTCTCTCTCTCTCTCTCTCTCTCTCTCTCTCTCTCCTTTATTAATCCTTTTTCAATCCGCATCAAACACATAGCAACGGCTATCTCAGTTGCAGGAATAGATGATTTTGAATAGAAAGCAATATCTGCTGGCAGCGACAAAGAAAGCCTTTCATGGAGACATGATAACATGGATTCCCGATGGAAGAGAAGCGTAATGTATAGTAGATCAGGAATCGGGAATTAGGAATCATTTACGGATAAAATACACGAGGACATGAATTCCCGATGGAAGAGCGTTGAAATGTATAGTAGATCAGAAATCTGGAATAACTTATGGGTTTAAGGATTCAACACGGTTCAGGGCAGTTTTACCAGAACAAGTTAATATATGATATTTACTTGAAGATAATGATTATCCCTACACTGGCTTAAGAAAATTCTCAAGCCAAAGAATATTTTCAGTGATGCTAATCCTATATATCATCATAATTTTCTTATTTCGGTAGATTATATAACGATTGTCATTTCTTTAATCAATAATATAGAAATAAATCCTCTTCTGGTAATTGATTTTGGAAGGTAATAACCGTAATGGTATGTGAACTGGCCAATGAATATTCTTTTTAATAGTTATTAGTAATTGTTATTTGGACGTAATATTCAGGAATAATTACGTCTCTCTTCTATCGGGAATTCATGTTATATACTTATTGTTACTCACTGTCTTGTGTATTTTGAATGGCCCTTTTTCTTTGTCGACCTATTAGATATTTAATATATATTTACAAACACACACACACACACACACACACACATATATATATATATATATATAACTCATACGCACACACACACACATATACATATATATATATATATATATATATGTATATATGAATATATATATATATGTGTATATAGATATGTATATATAAATAAATATATATATATATAAATATATATATATATATATATATATGTGTGTGTGTGTGTGTGTAAATGTATATATGTATATATTTATATATATAAATATATGTGTATATATATATATTTTATACACACACACACACACCCACACACACACACACACACACACACACACATATATATATATATATATATATGGGTGTGTGTGTTGTGTGTATATATGAATATGTAATCAACTGCCTTCAAAAGGACATTACTTACACTTCATCAGCGTAACATAGTCTACTTTGAAACTCAATTTACTTTATTGATCAATTATTGCACTATTTAAGTGATCGTATATCTTATAAGAATAAACGTATATTTGTATGATCAGTTTTATTATTCATCTTATCTGATTGAGCCACTTACAAAAGAGTTAATTATCCTCGGGATTTCCTAATTACTTCTCGTAAAAATAGATTAAATGTCCGAATGAGATATAACAAATTTTTACTTCGTTTTAATATTTTTTTTTTAAATATAACGTGCATATTTTTAAATGCAATTGAAGTATAAATGTAAGTTATGGAAGGGTTGATGTTGATTTGATTAGACTATTTCCCTTCACAATTCCTGAAATAATTACTGATGTATTATATATTTGATGAAGATATTAGCAAATTATAATACATGCTTCCATTATCATCATTATTAACATTTCTGATTGGATACATTCGCTATATAATTCTAACTCATTCCAGTCTTATCATTATGGGTTTCATAATGCAAATTTTATTTAGCATAAATAATCTCCTTTTTATTTTGCATTAATAATCCTAGAATTTATGCCATTACGAATTCTTTTTTTGTATGTAACATTATTTCAATGGCAAACCAAATGTAATGGCATTTTGAAAGACTGCAGAAGCGATACTTTTCCTTCTTAAAAATACTATAGACATGACAACTCTGGTGATGAAAAGCTACAACTTGTAGAAATAGTGTGAAATTTGATAGGAAATGTGATAAGAGCAAATAATTTCACTGTTTTTTTCATTTCAAATGTATGCATAAATTAAATTTAGTTCCGCCAGATAGATAGTTCTTGTTTTTATAAAACATTGTTCAGTGGCTACTTTCCTCTTGGTAAGGGTTGAATAGACTTTTTAGCTATGGTAAGCAGCTCTTTTAGAAGGACACTCCAAAATCAAACCATTGTTCTCTTGTCTTGGGTGGTGCCATGGCCTCTGTACCATGGTCTTCAGCTTTCTTGGGTTAGAGTTCTCTTGCTTGAGGGCACACTCGGGCACACTATTCCATCTAATTTCTCTTCTTATTTTATTAAAGATTTTATAGTTTATATAGGAAATATCTATTTTAATGTTGTTACTGTCCTTAAAATATTTTATTTTTCCTTGTTTCCTTTCCTCACTGGGCTATTTTCCCTGTTGGAGCCCCTGGATTTATAGCATTCGGCTTTTGCAACTACGGTTATGCCTTAGTAAGTAATAATCAATAATAATATTAATTTCCTGACATTTATTAGCAAATAGCGTTTGTTATTCCTTCAACACCAACCTTAATTAGAATGAAAGTTTTGACAGCAAATCTATTTAGACACTTATCCTGAAGTAATATAGAATTAACATATGATCTTACAGGGTTAATCCTTGATATTAACTTATTTTTATGACAATGCATTTCTCATGAACAATTTTATGGTACATGCAGTTTTTACACCTGTCCTAAGAAGTCTAAAACCCAAATCTTATTTCCTTTTCAACTT
>NC_090744.1:119939962-119944962 GCF_036898095.1 Palaemon carinicauda | reverse complement strand
GTACCAGTAGATTGGGTTTGTGCATGTATTGTACCACTATATAAGGGTAAGGGAGATGTGCATGAGTGTTGTAATTCAAGAGGTATTAGTTTGTTGAGTGTAGTTGGAAAAGTGTATGGTAGAGTATTGATTAATAGGATTAAGGATAAAACAGAGAATGCAATCTTGGAAGTACAGGGTGGTTTTAGAAGAGGTAGGGGTTGTATGAATCAGATTTTTACAGTTAGGCAGATATGCGAGAAATATTTAGCAAAGGTAAGGAGGTGTATGTTGCGTTTATGGATCTGGAGAAAGCATATGATAGAGTTGATAGGGAAGCAATGTGGAATGTGATGAGGTTATATGGAGTTGGTGGAAGGTTGTTGCAAGCAGTGAAAAGTTTCTACAAAGGTAGTAAAGCATGTGTTAGAATAGGAAATGAAGGTGAGTGATTGGTTTCCGGTGAGAGTGGGGCTGAGACAGGGATGTGTGATGTCGCCGTGGTTGTTTAACTTGTATGTTGATGGAGTGGTGAGAGAGGTGAATGCTCGAGTGCTTGGACGAGGATTAAAACTGGTAGGCGAGAATGACCATGAATGGGAGGTAAATCAGTTGTTGTTTGCGGATGATACTGTACTGGTAGCAGACACAGAAGAGAAGCTTGACCGACTAGTGACAGAATTTGGAAGGGTGTGTGAGAGAAGGAAGTTGAGAGTCAATGTGGGTAAGAGTAAGGTTATGAGATGTACGAGAAGGGAAGGTGGTGCAAGGTTGAATGTCATGTTGAATGGAGAGTTACTTGAGGAGGTGGATCAGTTTAAGTACTTGGGGTCTATTGTTGCAGCAAATGGTGGAGTGGAAGCAGATGTACGTCAGAGAGTGAATGAAGGTTGCAAAGTGTTGGGGGCAGTTAAGGAGTAGTAAATAATAGAGGGTTGGGCATGAATGTAAAGAGAGTTCTATATGAGAAAGTGATTGTACCAACTGTGATGTATGGATCGGAGTCGTAGGGAATGAAAGTGATGGAGAGACAGAAATTGAATGTGTTTGAGATGAAGTGTCTAAGGAGTATGGCTGGTGTATCTCGAGTAGATAGGGTTAGGAACGAAGTGGTGAGGGAGAGAACGGGTGTAAGAAATGAGTTAGCGGCTAGAGTGGATATGAATGTGTTGAGGTGGTTTGGCCATGTTGAGAGAATGGAAAATGGTTGTCTGCTAAAGAAGGTGATGAATGCAAGAGTTAATGGGAGAAGTACAAGAGAAGGCCAAGGTTTGGGTGGATGGATGGTGTGAAGAAAGCTCTGGGTGATAGGAGGATAGATGTGAGAGAGGCAAGAGAGCGTGCTAGAAATAGGAATGAATGGCGAGCGATTGTGATGCAGTTCCAGTAGGCCCTGCTGCTTCCTCCGGTGCCTTAGATGACCGCGGAGGTAGCAGCAGTAGGGGAGTCAGCATTATGAAGCTTCATCTGTGGTGGAAATGTGGGAGGTTGGGCTGTGGCACCCTAGCAGTACCAGCTGAACTCGGTTGAGTCCCTGATTAGGCTGAAGGAACATAGAGAGTAGAGGTCCCCTTTTTGTTTTGTTTCATTGTTGGTGTCGACTACCCCCCAAAATTGGGGGAAGTGCCTTGGTATATGGATGGATAAATTTTATCTCTATCTATCTATCTATATATATATATATATATATATATATATACACACAGATCATCAGCTGCATTTAATCCTCTGCAGGGCAAAGGCCCCAGGCATGTGCTTCCACTCCCGTCAATTTATGGTCTATATATGCCAGTTTATACCCGCAAATTTCCCTAGCGCCTCAGTCCATCGTCATCACTTCCTTCTCCTGCTTATGTTGCTATCTCTAGAGGTCTAGTCTGTTATTCTTAATGTCCATATATATATATATATATATATTATATATACAGAGAGAGAGAGATATATATACAGAGAGAGAGAGAGAGAGAGAGAGAGAGAGAGAGAGAGTTATAAGGATTTTGGATGTCTCAAAGACTTTTTAGTCCATCCGCGGAGACTCCGTTTCTTCTTAGGTAGATCGATTTGGTTGGAACGTTCAGAGAATCTAACTGATTCTTGAACATGCTTACCATGTTACTGTTTACTACATCAGCTGGAAGTCTGTTCCATGTATTTGCTATTTCGCATGGAAAGAAATTACCACATTGAGTGATGTTGTATATTATTATTATTATTATTATTATTATTATTATTATTATTATTATTTGCCAAGCTACAGCCCTAGTTGGAAAAGCTGGACTCTATAAGCCCAAGGGGCTCCAACAGGGAAAATAGCCTTGTGAGGAAAGGAAAAAAGGAAAAATTAAATATTTCAAGAGTAACAATATAAATATGAATATCCCCTATATAAACAATATAGGCGAGATGTACCGTATATTCTTTATATATACACAGTGCATATATATGCATCAGTGTAACATTTCCGATTAAAATAAATGACTATTTTCATTTGCTGATTATATTTGAAGATTTGCTCAGTCATATACCTAAATGCAACGATATTTCTACACCATGTTAGTCAATGTTATAATTCCTGCTATTTGGGTTGCGTGTTTAACCAACCACAAGATTTACATTTTACGTTTCTCTCCATAATATTTAACTGTGATATTCAGGGAGTAATTATGTTGATACTAAACTGAGAAATAAAAATAGATGTTTCAGGACTAACAATAGAGATTATTCAACGAATCAGTGACTTTCATGGCGATGTCTTTATGGAAGCATGGATATTTTTGAGAATTTTAACTTACGATATTCATGATATAAAGCAGGGGTGGCCAACCTTTTGTCTCCCATTGCACCATTTTTTTTTTTTTAACTTCTAATTCAGATGCGCCACTCAAATTTTAACCGCTCTTTCAATCTTTCAAGTTGGTCATGATGGTTTGAACTTATTTGGCGGTATACATATAATCATTTGACATATATATATATATATATATATATGTAGGCTATATATGTGTATATATATATATATATATGTAAGCTATACACACACATATATATATATATATATATATGATAGTGGTGGACAGATGTAGCAGTTGTAAAGGAAAGTATTATTATCAGAATTATAAGTTTTTTTTTTTTGTGAACAGGCATGTTTTTTTTTTTTTAATTATCTCTGGGGTATAATGCGCCACTTGTAATCGTGTAATGCGCCACTGGTTGTCCACCTTTGATATAAAGCAATTTTAATTTTAGATTAAGTTATGGATAGTCAAAATTAGAATCATGGACTGTTTATGAATTATTTAAATTTTTTAATATTTCAGGAAGATTGCATTTGGAAAAATTTATATTTCATACAGAAAAATAACAAAAGTTATTAAAGTGCGTGGGATGTTAATATTATTGAAAATTTCTAGTATTTTGGGGGAATTTTATTTGGAAAAGTTTATATATACGATAGAAAAAAAAATAATGAAAGTTCATTGGAAGTTATGACAATGTGATATTAGTGAAAAGAAACATTGAAGATTATTTTAAATCATGTATCATCACACCTAGTTGTATATTTTGAACACTGAATGGATATATATATATATATATATATATATATATAATATATATATATATATATATATATATTTGTGTGTGTGTCTGTGTGTATGTCTTTCTATCTGTGTTTCTGTTTCAATCATCTTATCGTTTATTGGATACAATGACTGAATAAAATTCTTCATAAATTTCCATCCTTAGTTAATCGCATCCTCTTGAATATATAATCTAAAATTCTGCTCTAACGAGTAAACTATCATCTTCTCTTTGTATTTCTGAGAAATACTAAGCATTTGATGCTGCAAAGGATTCAACTTTATATCCATTTGAAACAGTTTTTATCGTTTTTGAGTATTTGCTTATCTCTTTAGAGAGTTTACCTCCCTTTTAATGTCATTCTTTCAGTGATGAATAGTGGAAGGATTATTAAAAGATGAGACTATATCAGATAATATTATTTGACAAAACTATCCATTTGACTTTTAATTTTGTCTTTTATTTCTTTTGTTCTGATTTTTTTTTTTGGTCAAATAGAAACTTTTGATATAAAATAAGTTTTTCATTTCTCTTTGAGGTAGGATTTTCAAACATTCAGTTTTAGTAATATAAAAGGGAATTTAATTATTTATTATATATTTTAGCTTAATGTTTATTTATACTTCCAGATGAAGGAAGGTAATTAAAATTGGATTGTCTTTGTTAATGTTAAATATTTCATCGAATTTTCTGAGCTTAGATTATCAAAGATTGCCTGAAGGGAGAAACTGTTCTCCAATGATTGTAAAGTCCAATGAAAACTCTCTCTCTCTCTCTCTCTCTCTCTCTCTCATCAATACTTGTAACATCCAGTGAAAGCTGAAGATTCTCTCTCTCTCTCTCTCTGTCTCTCTCTCTCTCTCTCTCTCTCTCTCTCTCTCTCATCAGTAATTGTAACATCTAGTGAAAGCTGAAGATCTCTCTCTCTCTCTCTCTCTCTCTCTCTCTCTCTCTCTCTCTCATCAGTAATTGTAACATCCAGTGAAAGCTGAAGATCTCTCTCTCTCTCTCTCTCTCTCTCTCTCTCTCTTGCAATTTCTGCAATAAATTTACCGGTCCCACCTGCCACCTTATTTCAAAGGACAGAGTTTCAATGCTTTTGTCAAAGTAACCTTTTGATATTAAGTGAATTCATTCACTGATGTACCCACACGACCGATAGAATTAGACTCTCCTCAAGGCCTCTGTATATTCTGTATTTTGGATTTAATGTAGAAAAATTAGCAAAAGAAAATATGCTGTGTGGATCATACACTAAAATAATGTACGAAATAGAGTTCCTCAAACATAAGTTTTAACTGTGCTGTCAGTCAAAAAATTAGCATTCATGACGTTAGCACTAATCTCTCTCTCTCTCTCTCTCTCTCTCTCTCTCTCTCTCATGACATATATATATATATATATATAATAAATGTTTATGTATGTATGTATATAAAATGTCT
>NC_090744.1:119934962-119937462 GCF_036898095.1 Palaemon carinicauda | reverse complement strand
TATATATATATATATATAATCGGACATTTTTTCTTGATTGTACAGGGAAGTTTATATAAAATTTCATTTCATATATTACAAAGTAAGATTTTTTATACAATATCCATTTGCCATAGACCACATCATTATTCACTCCCTTTACATTCTATTCGAAACTACACGAAAATATGACTGATAAAATATAGCTGTATCCCATCACTTTAGAGAAATAGTTATATGAAAAGTAGAACCTTGCTTTACTTTATGATATTAGTAAAGCGACTGTAATTTTAGAATTATTCGTCAGTCTGCATGCATAGATTTAATAAGTGTTGATAAAGAATCTATATGGAAATAGATTTCTGAGAAGCTGAAATATTTATAAGACTTCCTTTTCATTTAACGAGAGAGAAAGTAGAACTATTATTTAAAATTCTCAGTTTGTTATAGGCGTATCTATTCAACCCGTATATTTGCCGACTGACATATCTGACCCCTTACATTTCGACATCCTTGAATTCAAGTTTAATCCGTAGTTTTACTGTGATATTTGAAGACTAAAGGGGATACTTCTAGTCAGGAGAGTTAAAGCTGTGAGAGATGGTACTGATTAGTTAGTAATAACTAATTTGAAATCTGTGATACGCAATCATACCAAATGTATGCATACACACACATATCATATATATATATATATATATATATAAAATTTAGGCTACAATATAAACAGTATACACACACACACGCACACACACACACACACATATATATATATATATATATATATTTATATACATAATATAGTATGTATACACATATGTGTGTGTATGTGTGTGTGTAATTACATTTATATGATATTCCTTCCTCTTATGTTTGTTGATTATGAAAATCCACATAAGTTTCATAAAATGATGATCCTAATAATGTATAACGATTGTATTCTAGTGATGTACATATAAAATGTCTATTCTTATTAAACATTTCAACATTTCCAAGTGGACTGATCATATTCACTTATATCTTTTAAGCACAATTAATTTTATATGAATCTATTAGACGGACTGTAACAAATGATGTATTTTATTTTAAAAAATTCGTTACAAGACTTGATGATGTGCCCAGGCTTTATTAATACTGTGAACATATCACCAGTTTTTCTATGTAGTGTTTCTAACATCAATATTAACCTGACCGTGTCAAGTTGAACCGAAACACATAAGGATAATTTTCGAGTGAATTGCAAAAGTTTATGCTTTATAAATTATTTTACACTCAAGTGTGTCTGTGTTTTTTTACACTTGTTTATATGTGTAATTGTGCATGAGTGTATGTTTATTATGGTCGAAGGTGTATTTTTAGCCAGATGATGGTGTGGGTGGCATTGAGTGGGTTTTTTTTTTTTGGGGGGGGGATGATCTTAATAGATTTCTCTCTATGATCTGGAAATGCAAAGATTGACAAGTGCTTTATATCCTGAGATAAGTTACTTATAAGGGAATGTTGTATTTAGGTATTTATTCATACTATATGATTTATGAGGCATCTTTACCTCTGTAGAAGCATCAATATCTATGTTTTTATATGATTATTGTGAATGTATATGTGCTGTATATATGAATATATGTGGATGTGTATATATATATATATATATATATATATATTTATATAATATATATATATATAGATAGATAGATAGATAGACAGACAGACAGACAGATAGGTAGGTAGGTAGATAGGTAGGTAGGTATATAGATATAAACTACAACCATATGTATATGTAGGCTATATATTACTGACATATATACATATATATATATATATATATATATAGATATAGATATATATATATATATATATATAATTATTTTTTATATATAAACATCTATATAAACAGTATACATATATATATATATATATATATACATACATATATATATATATATATATATGTATATATATATATATATATATATCACAAAAATATTCTCAAGGATATATCTATATTTGTATATATGTCTGTAATATATAGCCTTCATATACATATGGTTGTAGTTTATATCTATCTATCTATATATCTATCTATATATATGTATATATATGTATATATGTGTATATATATATGTATGTGTATATATATATATATATATATATATACACACATACACACACACAATACATACACACACGTAGATGTAAGTATGTGTAAGCATATACGAAATACACCCTAGTCAACGCGTCTTGAACATTGATCTAGTCCCACGTTGTAGATGGCTGCTAACTAAGTTCGTGCATCCCGTGACGTGGAATAATTATGCAGGGATTTATGCAGCTCTGCGCCGAAAATCAATGACCCATTCGGCTCAAGGACGGAATCAATGACCTGTTAAGCACAAGGACAAAATCACTGGTCCACTTTGAGCAAAACATTGAACCCTTTTGGGTGACGATGTTGGTTAAATGCTCTGTTGGGTTTAAAGGTTCATGTGGTGGAGGAAGTCTATTTATTGGGTTTGTTTTCTCT
>NC_090744.1:119917725-119920225 GCF_036898095.1 Palaemon carinicauda | reverse complement strand
TAGCAGTGGAAATTGCAGGGAGGGAAGATCGGAAGATTGCCTAGTGTTATGATTGTTGCAAGAGAAGATTGTCTAGGGAGATGATTGTTGAAAGGGAAGATTGTCTAGAGAGAATATCGTCAGAAGAGAAGATTGCTTAGAAAGCAGACTGCATGGAGAGATGATTGACAGGTGTTAAAAATTGCCTACAGGTGATTGTTTAAAGGGAAGATTGTCTAGAGGGATACTGTAAATATCCTGACAACATTAGAAAGGCTAATAAATATCCTGACACCATTAAGAAAAGCTAATCAACTAATTTATAAAACAAATGCAAAATTTATAGAATATTTTAAAATCCCAATCATCGAAGATTTTCTATTCACATTTCTTTTAACTTTCACATCATGAATTGCTATATTATTGCCCTTACTGCCTGAATACAAATATCAAAAGCTTTATTTCTGATGATTTTGTTTTTAAATTGCGATTACTCATAAATAAATACATGAAGCATTTTAAAATCCTTTGCTTAAAAAAACTATGTGGAATACAAAAACAACTTTACTTCTTTGTTAAATAAACATTAATGTTGAAAATGGTGAAACATTTAAGAAAATATACCTATTACGTAAAGACAAATAAATCGGAGTAAATATAACCAAAATTAAATATTGCCGTTATTATAAAGATAAAAGTAATTTTATAATCGCTTGGAAGTATTTCAAATTCAAAATAGCAATTGAAGAAAGACTATTTTAATTAAGAAGCTCACAACATGGTTCTCAGTTTTAAAGGTTTAAAGTTTTAAAGGCCACTCGTGAATGACAGAAGCAAGGGACACAGACATTGCCCTATCGAGCAGGACAATGCCCTAGAGACTGACCATATTACACATGATCAGCGGCCTAAGCCCATTCTCCACCTAAGCAAAGACCAAGGAGGGCCTGGCAATGGTTGCTGATGACTCAGCAGATAGACCTATAGGCTCCCCCAAAACCCCCATCCTCAGCTCACAAGGTTACAACGACCAAAGGAACTAACAAGTTTATGCGGGACTCGAACCCCAGTCTGGCAATTATTAAGCCACCACAACCCTTGCTAATGAGTTCAATATCTGCTAAAATACGAGAGAGAGAGAGAGAGAGAGAGAGAGAGAGGAGAGAGAGAGAGAGAGAGAGAGAGAGAGAGAGGGGGGGTATAGAAGTATATATTTTCCAATCTTAAAGCTGAGAAAATTTTCCCTTTTCGCTGCTTGTGAAATGAGATGACATGTAAGAAAAAAAAAGGAAAAGAAATAATAACTTTAAGAGATAAAACTGGAAGATTTGGAAGAAAGGACAGGGTCTTTATATTTTCTCCAAAGATCAGCGAGAAAGAAATTTCAAGCAACTTTCCCAGAGATAGGATAGATTCTAAAGTAGTAAAATAATGAATACTTTTTGCGCAACTATCGGACGTAAATCCACAATAACTTACACCAAATAATAGAATTTGTATTTTCATGAATATTAAGAATGGAAGAGAAAAATAATATTCTCTTTACTAGAAGGAAACTACTGTGCTTCTTAATAGGTGCAAACATGACATTTAAGTAATTTTTTCGTGAGAAGCCATTACTATTATTATCATTAAATGCCAAGCTACAACCCAAGTTGGAAAGGCTGTATGCTATAAGCCCAGGGGCCCCAACAAAGAAAATAGCCCAGTGAGGAAAGGAAACAAGGAAAAATTGAATTTTTAAAGAATAGTAACATTAAAATAAATATTTCCTATATAAACTATAATAACTTTAACAAAACAAGAAGAGAAAGTAGATAGAATAGTGTGCCCAAGTGAACCCTCAAGCAAGAGAACTCTAACCCAAGAAAGTGGAAGACCATGGTTCAGAGGCTATGGCACTACCCAAGAAAAGAGAACAATGGTTTGATTTGGAGAGTCCTTTTCATAGAAGAGCTGCTTACCATAGCTACAGTCTCTCTTCTACCCTTATCAAGAGGAAAGTAGCCACTGAACAATTACAGTGCAGTAGTTAACCCCTTGGGTGAAGAAGAATTGTTAGGCAATCACAGTGTCGTCAGATGTATGAGGAGAGAGGAGAGTCTGTAAAGAATAGGTCCGACTATTCGGTGTCTGTGTAGGCAAAGGGAAAGAACCGTAACCAGAGAGAAGGATCCAATGTAGTACTATCTGGCCAGTCAAAGGACCCCATAACTATCTAGCGGTAGTATCTCAACGGCCGGTTAGTGCCATGGCCAACCTACTAGATTATTGAATAAGGACCAGAAAAAGATTTTTTCACTGACACAACCAATTACAACTTTTCAACACAAGTAGGATTTGCTTTTTCTAAAAGAAAAATATGGTGTTTCAATACGTATAAATAACATGAGATTGAAGATTTTTTTTTTTTGAAAAGTCATCCACATAGAAAAGCTATGCAAATATAACATTGAATTAAGACAAAAAAAAAATTCATTGACAACCGATCACAAATTTTCAACGCGAGTAGAATTTTAGT
>NC_090744.1:119897725-119910225 GCF_036898095.1 Palaemon carinicauda | reverse complement strand
GAAATAAATAAATGATGAGAATAAATTAACAATATATCATTCTAAAAACAGTAACAGCGTCAAAACAGATATGTCCAATATAAACTATTAACAACGTCAAAAACAGATATGCCATATATAAACTATAAAAAGACTCATGTCAGCCTGGTCAACATAAAAACATTATCATACAGATCCAGGCATATATGTATACATTGTACACACACAAACGCACACACACATGGCGTGCAAGGGTAGACTTCTTTTAGGACTAAGAAATGTACATTGAGACTCTACTGAGAGGAATCTTCAGTCCCAGATTCGTCCAATGATAAACTCTTGCATATCAAAGCTGATAAGACTTTTAAACTCAAGATATGTTTCATTCAGAGTCGCCAATTTCTTATCTCTTTAACGCCTACTAAAAAAGGCCACCCTTATGATATGAAAGAAAATTCCATTTTGTCTTAAATTATGATAATAACCATATCTTAATAATTAGAGAAAGAGATATGCTTAGCCTGGCCGCTTAGGAACTAAGATTATGGAACAATAATGTTATGTTAATTACTGATCATATATTCATCCTTCCTTACATGTTCTTAACGGGGAAAAAAAATATTAATATGAAATTAAAGGGATGGCGGCTATCAAAATCAATGACATTACAGTCCATCAAACTTGCATTGGATTTTTCTGATAAATTTTTCAGTATAATTTTTTTAAATAACTTTTTTAAATGCTTAATTTTCTAGTACTTGAAAGCATGGTCAATATCAGTGACCATCAATGTAACAGTTATTGTAAAGATATAGGTATCTGGATTCAGTTCCAATACCATCAGAATAGATGTTTACCAGAACGTCAGCCGGTGGCCTGCCTAGTAAACAGCTTATATTCACAGTCCCGGGCTAGGATCGATCTGCTGCCATGCAAATGGGAAGCGAACAGGTTGCCACTGTAGTAGCCAGGAGACTATACAAATAAGACATTTAATAATAAATCACAATTACATTTCCTTGAGAAACGTTTTGTGAAACTCTATCCTTTGTTGGCTTGTCATTGGACTGAGCTGCTTTAACAAGGTGAAACTAGTTTATAATTTATAGATGAGAAAATTTCTTCTGCTATGTTCCAGGCTTTGCGTTAACAGAGGCAAAACCCTTATGAATAAAAGACACACACACGCACACACACACACACACACATATATATATATATATACACAGTATATATATGTGTGTATGTGTGTATATGATATTTATAAATACATTTATACAGCCACATACGGTATATGTACACACACACACACACACACACATATATATATATATATATATATATATATATATATATATATATAATATATATATATATATATATACACAGTATATATGTTTGTATGTGTGTATATGATATTTATAAATACATTTATACAGCCACATACGGTATATGTACACACACACACACACACACACATATATATATATATATATATATATATATAATACACATATATATATATATATGTATATATATATATATATATATATATATATATATATATATATATATATATATATACTGTATACTGTATATATGATGCATTATTATTTATTTCCACTTTCTATAGCAAGACCTCTCACTACAGTTTTTGTTTGTTTTCGTTACTAAGGTTTCGAACTCATATTGCTTAGGAATAGTACAAAATAACATAAAAAACCATTATCAGATGTTTCAACAATTTATCCGCCTCTATTTTGATTTAGAAATTACAGCAACAAACACACACATTGACAAATTAAACGAAACACAATATCCTCATATTTACCCTTCAACAACAACTACCACAACAACAAAAACAACAAAAAACAAGACCTACTTACATTAAGGACACATGGCTTTCTTGCATACAATTTGCGATATGACCCGAATTCTTTTTTCATTGTTTTTTTTTTTTTCCCAGACATGATATCTTATTTGATCTTGATTCACATAAACCAGACTTTTGTCTTGAAATTAAACCCAGACTTTTGGTTGAGATGGAAAGAGAATTTTGAATATCCAAAACATTGTTTGAGTTAGATAATTGTGATACTAAGATAATCATAATCATAATAATAAAATTATCATAATCATAATCAACAGATTATCATAATTATAATAAGCTTATAATTACAATAACATGATTATCATAAATATAATAAAATCGTAATCATAATAAGATTATCATGACTATAATAAGCTTATAATAATCATAATAATAAGATTGTCATAATTATAATAATAAGCTTATAATTATAATAATAATATTATCATAATTGTAATAATAAGCTTATGATTTTAATAATAAGATTGTCATAATTAAGATAATAAGCTTATCATAATCATAATAAGATTATCATAATTATAATAATAAGCTTATCATTATTATAATAATAAGATTATCATAATTAAAATAATAAGCTTATCATAATTATAATAAGATTATCATAATTACAATAAGCTTATCATAATCATAATAATAAGCTTATCAAAGTAAAATAATAAGATTATCATAATTAAAATAATAAGCTTATCATAATTATAATAAGATTATCATAATTATAACAATAAAACTATCATTCTTATACCTATAATACTAAGATTATTTCTTATACAATTTCTTTCCACTAACTATAATTACCTCCAATTACACATCAGTGGGCAACACTTTACCACACAACAATATGAACGAACTATTCCAACCTCATTAGCTTCTTAATTTTGTTGTAGGTATACTACACAAAAGTATGCAAAAAGCGTGAATAAGAGTATTAATTTTTACACATTTCTTGAAATTCTTTTCCCTTTAAAACAAATAGTTTAAGCACAGTCACTAAACTAATTTCTAAAAGCTAAAGAAATTTTTTACAACACGTTCCAACGATGATTAAATCTACGTACTGTTAAAAAATTGCGTTAATAAACCGTAAATGTCTGGCAATATTTATTCCAAGATTTTTACCGTTTTAAAAACTGATATATTGACGTAACAGAGTGATATTTTGGTCACCAACCGTGAAAGATAATAATAAAGTGAGGTAAAATTACGGTCGCCTGTATTTTACTGAAATACGGTTAAGAACAGTATATTTTTAAGGAAAACTTCCGGTTAATTTTTTTTTCCAGTATCATTTCCGTGCTTAGTTACAAACTATTTTTTTTTCTTATTAGGAAATTTTCCTTCTAAAGACACAATAACTTTTATGATCTATAAAGCAATACTGTTCCCATTTTAGTCTTGACTCAAGAAGGAAACACGATCTATTGAGAGCAGTGTGGGCGTATTAATTCAATTCGTTCATATTCTCATATTCAATATAACCCTCTGCCCCCTTTCTTTCAATCATAAAATTCTAATTCTACCAACCCTCATAGCCCCTTTCAAACGGAATTAATACATTGGAGCGGGAATATTAAAATTTCAATTTAAATGGAGTTTCATAGTTAAAGATCTATTGTTTTGTTTATTTAAATTGATATTTTCCCCTAGATTTTCGTTTATTTATGATAGAAATGAAGGTGGTTCGAGAATAAAGATTAATTTTATTGACTGACACGTCGAAATTGTGTTGCTTCATACGATTAAAAAAACTGTCAAAGCTCACAAAAGAACCTGACCAAATTTATTCAAAACCCAGCCTGTCAAAAAAAAAAAAAAAAAAAAAAGAACCTGTCAAAAGTTACTTAAAAAAGAATCTGGTAAAAGTTGTTAAATAAACAACCTGTCAAAACTCCAAAATAAAAAGAACCTGGCAAAAGTTATTAAAAAAACTGGCAAAACTACAAAAAAAGAACCCGGCACAAGTTACTCGAAAAAAACTGGCAAAAGTTATTGAAAAAAAAACCTGGCAAAACTAAGAAAAAAAGAACCTGGCAAAAGTTATAAAAAAAAAACCTGGTAAAACTACAAAAAAAAAAAAAAAAAGAACCTGGCAAAAGTTGTTAAACAAAAACAAAGGTTATTCAAAAACGAACATGTCCAAACTCATAAAAGAACCTGGCAAAAGTTATTAAAGGGATTAACCGGTGATGAGGTGTGGGACAAAGGTAGATGGAGAAAGCTGACCAGAAAAATCGACCCAACATAGAAGTGGGAAAAGATGTAGAAAGAGTAATAATAATAATAATATAATAATAATAATAGCCAAGTACCAATAATGAGATATGAAAATTTGATAAAAAATTAAATAGCGCAATTAACAGATGTATACAATCATGAAAAAAAAATTAAATTTGATTATTTTCAGAACCACAATTATAATCAAAGAAACCCTTAAATTTACATCAAAGAAGAGGAATGAAACAGGAGACAAATAAACTTCCAAGGAAGACTGATATAAAAATCAAGAAAAGGTGTAAGACTGCTCTCTCTCTCTCTCTCTCTCTCTCTCTCTCTCTCTCTCTCTCTCTCAACCACTATACGTCCGAAGGAGAATTGTAACAGCGCCATATCAAGTAAATCTACATGATATCATTGATCAGAAAAAGGTTCAAGAATTCTCTCTCTCTCTCTCTCTCTCTCTCTCTCTCTCTCTCTCTCTCTCTCTCCTATTAGGGAGAATTGGGAGCAGCATCATATTAAGCAAATCTGCATGATATCAAAGATCAGAAGTTTCAAGAACTCTCTCTCTCTCTCTCTCTCTCTCTCTCTCTCTCTCTCTGCAACCGTAAAACCCACATTTGCCATCGTATCCTCTATATTCGAAGTCGTATTTATATGACAAAAGCGGAAATAAATGTTATGCCTCTCCATTGTTGGACGACAGAATAATGAGAAGCCTCGGGACAATTGGAATATTATTCTTGCCTTTGGAAGCGACTGCAAAGGCAAGTAGGGGAGTCGCATGCAGCATCTGCAAGCATTTGCATTCATTCCCAAGCACGCAAGCTACCTGACAGATCTGTGCTATTACGAAGTTATTCCAACAAAGATTACGGCTGTAATGTGACTCTTTAGGAGGTTAAACTCAACGGGAATTATTTCAGTCTATCGACAATGATTAAATGTAAGGTTGACAGCTGCAATATCTTATGCTTTAGGTAAATGAAGTATGTGTAGTCGAATATATGGGTTAATGTTAAACAATGTTGAATAATTAAAATTATAATACAAAAAGGTATTTGAAAATATTATTTTGTAAGATAATTCAATACTTCCCCATTCTTGAATTAAAAGCTCAAGAAACAGACGACTGGCGAAATCTAAACGAGGTCCTTTGCGTCAATAATCGTAGGAGGAGATTATGATGATGATGATGATGAAAATAACAATGAATTATTCTTAAAAAGGTTCAACTTACGGGAATTATTTAAGTCTATCGACAATGTTTGACGGTATAATTGAGCTATAATTCAGTCATTTATTATAGTCGTTTCCCTATGCTTTAGGTAAGTGAAGTATGTGTAGCAGGATATATGGATAAGTGTTAAACAAGTAAAATATTATTAGAAAACTCTATTTGAAAATATTTATTCATAAATGACGATGAATTACTCCCTCTCTCTCTCTCTCTCTCTCTCTCTCTCTCTCTCTCTCTCTCTCTCTCTCTCTACACTGTAACGGTATTTCTTATTTTGTGTATATTGTCATTATCACTCTCCGCTCTCACTGGTAACTTACTTCTTCCTGTATTTTCCTGCACCATTGTGTTTGAATTTTTATGCCATTCCTCTTACTTCTTCCTGTATTTTCCTGCACCATTGTGTTTGAATTTTTATGTCATTCCTGACTGGAACAGGTTGTATAAATACTCAAGCTCCGACCAAATAAAGTTCAGTCGTATTCACGAGTCTCTCACTTACAACAGCTCGCCGGCAAAATGTCTATAACTGATTGATGTAGATTTGAAATTGATATTGTTTCTCTTCCTCTTGTTATTTAGAAGTTTTTATCCTTTTGTTATTTTCATGTTTTTATATATGAAAGGTTTATTTTATTGTTGCCAATGTTCTTGTAGTTTGACCTTATTTCCTTCCCTCACTGGGCTATTTTCCCCGTTGGAGCCCTTGGGCTTATAGCATCCCGCTTTTCCAACTAGGGTTCTTCTAGCTTAACAACAACAACAACAACAACAACAACAACAACAACAATAATAATAATAATAATGATAATATTGATCAACAGATTTATCAAAGAATTACCTGTTATAATATTTACTTCCCCTGACTTATTGTTTTTAATTGGAGAAACAGCTCCCTACGATGAATAAAAAAAAAGAACAACCCGTTTATAACTTGGTATTACACTGTTGCAAAATCTATGAATAATTCAATTCTGGAGAGACTTTCCCTTCCCTGAATAATGAATAGAAATGCAAGAACAATTTACCATTGTCGATTTAAACCTGTAAACATTTTGTCTAGAAAATTAATAAATTGCATTAATATGTCAGGTAAAAGAATTAACGAAAACATAAAATAATTAAAAATTAATATATACCCAACAGTTTGTTTTGTATGCATAAATTAATAAATTAGCGTTGTGGGCAAAGTTTGAAAAGCATATAAATATCATATACATGAATATAAAAACATATGAAGGCCTCTTTAACTGTATCTGCACGAATAAAAGTGTTTGCAATACATGAATTATTACTCTTCTCATATGTATTACATTGTAATAATCCGAAGTGTAGTGCAGTCAAGGTAATTCTATAATTTCTGTAAAAAAAAATTGAATACTTTCACATTTATGGATAAAATAAATCTATATATATATATATATATATATATATATATATATATATATATATACATATATATATATATATATATATATATATATATATATATATATATATGTATATATATATTACCCTCTGTAAGTTCACTTACGCAGAGGATAATGAGTATCAGGACTTAAAATTTTACTTTTTTCTATCACAAAGGATCATAAAACACTCAAATTAATACTAAACTCTCGGGAATCTTCCATTGCAACACCTAATCACAAAACTGGGATATTACGAACCCTGTAAGTTTAGAAAACAAAAATAAAAATTACTATCAGAAATTTTTTTTTATACAGAAGTTATCACAACAAAACACAAATCTCTTATATTTGGAATTCGGAGAAAAGAAAATATTTTATATACTCTAACAGCGTGGGTATAAATTAAAACCTAAAGCTCTAATTTAAAAAAAAAAAAAATCATGTTGACAAAAATGAGCACAAACTTTTCTATAAAAAGGCTAAAATAAAAAAAATAAAATTGCTATTCTAAATTCACGAAAATACATAAATTTATTATGAAATTCGTTTAGCTAACATTACTAAATCAAAATCTATTGAACACAGATAATCTGTCAGAGTATCTTTCAAAGAGAGTTGAATATAATTTCGACGAAACCTCTTCAAAATTCCATCAATAATTCGCGAAAAAAAAATTATCTATTTCTCATTTCCTTTTCGTAACAAAATTACCCTTTTTCCTCTGATATCTTTCGCATTTCTTTTTTATAAAATATTTACCCTTTTTCCTCTTTCTTTATGTCTCTCCCCCTTATTTCCCTCTTTCGTCCCTCTCTCTCTCTTAATAAACACGTCAAATACAATTTACCTCATTTTATGCGAATTATTTCCTATGAAACAATAAGCGTCCCTCCATTAAAGTTTCTCTCGTACCAAAATGAAAAATTCATATTCAAAATGTCTCTTCTTTGTTCGTCCATTTTCTCTTAACATTTGATTAATGAATCTCACTACTGTATTTACATAATTCTCATCTATTACATTTATCAATGTCCCTGCAACCTCCTCTCCAAATCCGGATTTACTGAAAGGATTAGCTGTCAGTTTCGAAAGCAAGATGCTTTAGCTCTTGGCAATTTTAGTTTTGCCTTTGCTTTTATTGAGAGTCTTGTTTTCGTTGTTACTCTTCTTTTCATTTCAATGCTTTGATCATCAATATCTGGAAACCGTTAGCTGTGATCATCTAAGGAAAGCCAATGAATAACAATGAGTTTGTAAAGCCCCCCTGACACTTGCACGCATTCGTGGCACGCACTGGCACGCATTGATGAGCGAACTCGCGTGAACGAGCCGTGAAAATGTCGTGAACAGTGCGGGAACTCACGTGCCAGAGCGTACCAATCCGTGCCATGCGGGCCCAAAACTTTGAAATGTTTAAAGTTTGTGGCACGCATTGGCACGCACTAAATGGCCGTGAAATAGTCGTGAACGATGCGCCAACTGGAGTGAACTGGAGTGAACAGTGCGGGAACTGGCGTGAACTGGAGTGAACGATGCGGGAAGTGGCGTGGACTTTATAATGAAGAGAAACAAAAAGGAAACGAAAATATTAATGAAAAGGAAAGAAAAATAAATCTAATAAATTTTTATATTTGCTGTTTTAATGTGAAAAAAAAATGATATCTTATTTCAAACTATTTCTATAACTTTATAATGAAGAGAAACAAAAAGGAAACGAAAAAATTAATGAAAAGGAAAGAAAAATAAAACTAATAAATTTTTATATTTGCTGTTTTAATGTGAAACAAAATTATATCTTATTTCAAACTATTTCTATAACTTTATAATGAAGAGAAACAAAAAGGAAACGAAAAAATTAATGAAAAGGAAAGAAAAATAAACCTAATAAATTTTCATATTTGCTGTTTTAATGTGAAAAAAAAATTATATCTTATTTCAAACTATTTTTATAACTTTATAATGAAGAGAAACAAAAAGGAAACGAAAAAATTAATGAAAAGGAAAGAAAAATAAACCTAATAAATTTTTATATTCGCTGTTTGAATGTAAAAATAAAATGATGTCTTATTTCAAACTATTTCTATAACTTTATAATGAAGAGAAACAAAAAGGAAACGAAAAAAAATAATGAAAAGGAAAGAAAAATATAAACCTAATAATTGTTTATATTTGCTGTTTGAATGTAAAAATAAAATGATGTCTTATTTCATGCACACACTTATTTTCCTCTATTACCAATCAAGACCCAAAACTTTTGTTTTAAATAAAAATTAACTGAAAAATAAACGCAAGAAATTTTTAAGTTTGCTTTTTGAATGTAAAAATAAAATGATGTTTTATTTCATCAACATACTTGTTCTTCTTTATTACCTTAAAATGAAGGGCAAAACAATTTTTTTCTGTTTGCTGTTTTAATGTAAAAATAAAATTATTTCTTATTTCAACACACTTTTTTCTCTATTACCTTAAAATCAACAGCCTAAAAACTTTTCATGTTTGCTGCTTTTAATGTTAAAATAAAATGCTTTCTTAATACTTGTACATATTTTATGTCTGCTATTTATATGTAAATCAAATGCTTTCTTATTGAAACAAAAATAAAGGGCAACAAAAAATACAAACGAAAAAGATACGTTTCTTCTCCTCATAGGAAAGGTGAGGTCGCACACAATACTAGAAACTATCGAGCATGAATAGGTCTCGAATCCCCGTCCAACAGATTACCGGGCAAAGCCGTTACAAATAAACTACGGGATGCAGAATTGCAAGAGCCCGTGCTTTGCCACAAGGGCCAGGCAATCTACAACATTTTTCAATAGTTCATCATAACTCATAATTCAGTGGATAATTTCCTTCCATACATTTTTTTCCATTCCTATTATTTCAAAAGCAATAACAATTCTAACTAGAGGAGCACTCAGTAATGCGCAGACCTCTGCCGCGGCATCTTACTTTTCGACCTTTTGCTAGACTTCGACCTTAACATGTATTAATTATCGTATATATTTATACACTCAAATATGAACCAAGTCTGAAGTCTCTGTGACGACGATGTTCAAACTTATGGCTGATTACGTGAATTGGATATTGACCTTGACCTTCCAAAATGTAATCATTTCAAGCTTTTAACATAACAGTTAATCCCTGTAAGTTTCATTGCAATTAAAATGGTGGCCAGGAACCTGTTCACAAACGAACACACTCCAAAAAAAAAAAAAATAAATAAATAAAGAAAAAAACACACAGAAAGGGTCGAAAACATAACCTACTTCCAACTTCGTTCGGGAGGTAATCAAACTTAGCAATATATTTTTCAACAGCATTCACATGTAAAAGAAATAATTACTTCCTTGACTTGTGCAACGATGATGATTGTAACCACAGAGAAGCCTGAGTAATGTAGGTCAACTTTGCTTCCATCCAATAAAATGATGAGAAAAATGCAATTCTGTTTCACAATGCCATTGCAAAAAAAGAAAAAAAATTAAATAAATAAAAAAAGATAAATAAATAAAAGAAAATAGAAAAAATATTAGACTTTCCACAAATTCAAATGATGAGAAAAATCCAATTAATTCTGTTTAACAAAGTTATTGCCGAAAAAAAAAAATTAAAAAAAGTAGACTTTCCATAGATTCAAATGATGAGAAAGATGCAATTTTGTTTCACAATGTTAATAGAAAAAACACAAAGCGGCACTACAAATTTTTAGACTCTCTACCGAATATATTCTACTTTACTCACGGTATCTAAATTCGAATGAATATTAGGCATTTGCACATATAATTAATTTTTCATCTAGGTCCTTGTATCATAATTTTCTATTTTCTATTCATGATTAATCAGTAGTTTTAGACTATTGAAATTGCTTTGACAAATATCAAAATATCAAGAGGTCCAAGGTTCACTCATGAGCGCCATGGGGAATGGACAATACAGTGTACTAGCGGCCGACTTACAATTTACATCTATATGCACAAAACTAACCAAACACAGAGACACACACACATTATATATATATATATATATATATATATATATATATATATATATATATATATATATATATATATATGTAAATATCACCCACGAATGGCATTTAATACCGAATTCTATCTTGGGAATATATATCCACTTGGAATTCATTTTATGGTAATAGCTTCTGGCCGGGTGGAGATTCGAACCACCACCTGTACGGCTGGAAACCATGCTGGCAGAGACCCTACCGACTGAGCTATCAAGAGAGACTAAAAGTTTATGACAAGTCCCCGTACATATTCCTGTCGAATTCAGCAAACTCACGATTCAGCTATCATGGTGGAGATGGGTTTATTTCAAGTCTATGAACAGATTCCTGAATTCGACAGGAATATGTACGGGGACTTGTCATAAACTTTTAGTCTCTCTTGATAGCTCAGTCGGTAGGGTCTCTGCCAGCATGGTTTCCAGCCGTACAGGTGGTGGTTCGAATCTCCACCCGGCCAGAAGCTGTTACCATAAAATGAATTCCAAGTGGATATATATTCCCAAGATAGAATTCGGTATTAAATCCCATTCGTGGGTGATATTTACATTAATTAAAATCACGTGTGCTTGTGATATATGTTCATATATATATATATATATATATATATATATATATATATATATATATATATATATATATATATATATATATATATATGTATGTATATATATATATATGTATGTATATATATACCGAGTGCACGCGCGTGGAAAGCGAGCTAGAAAAAAGGCTGTAATGTTGAATCCCGCATATGAATACTTAGATTGAATCAAGAGAATAAAATGGGAATCTTGTATCCAAGAGGCAGTAGTTTGTTTTCCAAGAAGCAGGGGTAGAGGTTAAAAGTCCCAAATCTTATCAATGAATATAAAATGAAGTTCCAAAGAATTTCCCTCGGTCATTCCAGGATAAGCCTTTACAATCCAGGAATTCTGGAAATTGTCTTGTCTAGGCATTGCTCGGTTCCCCATGCTGTGGACTGGTCCAAGCGTCTTGGAAGGCTTGAAATATCTATAGGTCTCGTTGTCCTATTTCAATATAGATGCAACAACACACGTGTGTCTAGAGGGACAGAGGAAAGGAAAGCCAACTCAGGATATTAATAAGAAATGTGTTGATTATGTTAAAGGATTTACACCCACACACACACACGCACACACACACACACACACACACACATATATATATATATATATATATATATATATATATATATATATATATATATATATATAGTCATTTCTAGTCCACTGCAGGATAAAGTCCTCAGACATGTCTTTATTCATGTCTGGGGTGTGGCTATTTTCATCACACGTTAAGATATCACCACTCAGATACCTATATGTGTGTATATATATATATATATATATATATATATATATATATATATATATATATATATATATATATATATATATACTGTAAATATGCATACACACACACAAACCCACACACACACACACACACACACACATATATATATATATATATATATATATATATATATATATATACTTCTTGCTAGGAGATGGTGACTCAAAAGTTAAGATCCCTAGAAATCCCCTCGATTGATATTAATCTTTGTTGACATCATCCACTGTTGACTAAGGTTCAGGTCCATGATTTACTCTTGTCCAACATTTGCCTGATTGGACATATCCACGTGAAAGATCATGCCATATGTTTAAACATAGAAATATAGCCAATGCTAATGTCCTCTCAACGGTGATATCTATC
>NC_090744.1:119883742-119897702 GCF_036898095.1 Palaemon carinicauda | reverse complement strand
CCAAGGAAGGCCATGCAATAGCTGCTGATGACTCAGCAGATGGACCTAAAGGCTCCACTAAACCACCGTACTTAGCTCACGAGGATGAGGAGGGTGCATCGCCCAAAGGAACTAAGGAGTTTAAACCGGAACTCGACCACCAGTCTGGCAATCACCAGGCAAGGACGCTACCACCAGCCACCACAACACGATTAATTTGTGACCTTATTTGCAGATCAACGAATCAACTTACTTCTCATAAATCCATTCTTTAAAATGTGCTGGTTAAACTTTATAAATTACGAATTATATAGATATATACCTAGAAACTTACATTTAGCAAAATCAAATTAATCTCCTTTTGGGGTAAATTACAATATGAAAATTTCCAAATTCTCGAACAGGGTTTCACTGAAGTGTGAACAATGGAAAACCAGGAGACGTCTAAGAAAAAAAAATGGAACAAAAGAACAAGAAAAAATAAGAGTAAAAAAAGGGACCATCCATCGTATGGAGAATGAATAGAAACAGACAACAAAAGGAGCAAAAAAGAAACGATGACGATGACGCCATGGGGAAGGGACATGAATAAAAGAATCGCCCGGTTGAAAAGAAATGGAAAAGGGAGCGACAGAGAGTTTCCAATTCTGATGATTTGGAAGAAAATGCCAAAGAAAAATTAGATTCACAAGAGAACGGGAGACAAGATGGGCATATTAGAGAATACAGATTTAACTATAGGAAATCTGGGGATATTAGAGAATATAGATTCAAGTATAGGAAATCTGGGGATATTAGAGAATATAGATTCAAGTATAGGAAATCTGGGGATATTAGAGAATATAGATTCAAGTATAGGAAATCTGGGGATATTAGAGAATATAGATTCAACTATAGGAAATCTGGGGATATTAGAGAATACAGATGCAAGTATAGGAAATCTGGGGATATTAGAGAAAACAGATGCAACTATAGGAAATCTGGGGATATTAGAGAATACAGATTCAACTGAAGGAAATCTGGGGATATTAGAGAATATAGATTCAACTATAGGAAATCTGGGGATATTAGAGAATACAGATGCAAGTATAGGAAATCTGGGGATATTAGAGAAAACAGATGCAACTATAGGAAATCTGGGGATATTAGAGAATACAGATTCAACTGAAGGAAATCTGGGGATATTAGAGAATATAGATTCAACTATAGGAAATCTGGGGATATTAGAGAATATAGATTCAAGTATAGGAAATCTGGGGATATTAGAGAATATAGATTCAAGTATAGGAAATCTGGGGATATTAGAGAATATAGATTCAACTATAGGAAATCTGGGGATATTAGAGAATACAGATGCAAGTATAGGAAATCTGGGGATATTAGAGAAAACAGATGCAACTATAGGAAATCTGGGGATATTAGAGAATACAGATTCAACTGAAGGAAATCTGGGGATATTAGAGAATATAGATTCAAGTATAGGAAATCTGGGGATATTAGAGAATATAGATTCAACTATAGGAAATCTGGGGATATTAGAGAATACAGATGCAAGTATAGGAAATCTGGGGATATTAGAGAAAACAGATGCAACTATAGGAAATCTGGGGATATTAGAGAATACAGATTCAACTGAAGGAAATCTGGGGATATTAGAGAATATAGATTCAACTATAGGAAATCTGGGGATATTAGAGAATACAGATGCAAGTATAGGAAATCTGGGGATATTAGAGAAAACAGATGCAACTATAGGAAATCTGGGGATATTAGAGAATACAGATTCAACTGAAGGAAATCTGGGGATATTAGAGAATATAGATTCAACTATAGGAAATCTGGGGATATTAGAGAATATAGATTCAAGTATAGGAAATCTGGGGATATTAGAGAATATAGATTCAAGTATAGGAAATCTGGGGATATTAGAGAAAACAGATGCAACTATAGGAAATCTGGGGATATTAGAGAATACAGATTCAACTGAAGGAAATCTGGGGATATTAGAGAATATAGATTCAACTATAGGAAATCTGGGGATATTAGAGAATATAGATTCAAGTATAGGAAATCTGGGGATATTAGAGAAAACAGATGCAACTATAGGAAATCTGGGGATATTAGAGAATACAGATTCAACTGAAGGAAATCTGGGGATATTAGAGAATATAGGTTCAAGTATAGGAAATCTGGGGATATTAGAGAATATAGATTCAACTATAGGAAATCTGGGGATATTAGAGAATACAGATGCAACTATAGGAAATCTGGGGATATTAGAGAAAACAGATGCAACTATAGGAAATCTGGGGATATTAGAGAATACAGATTCAACTGAAGGAAATCTGGGGATATTAGAGAATATAGATTCAACTATAGGAAATCTGGGGATATTAGAGAAAACAGATGCAACTATAGGAAATCTGGGGATATTAGAGAAAACAGATGCAACTATAGGAAATCTGGGGATATTAGAGAAAACAGATGCAACTATAGGAAATCTGGGGATATTAGAGAAAACAGATGCAACTATAGGAAATCTGGGGATATTAGAGAAAACAGATGCAACTATAGGAAATCTGGGGATATTAGAGAAAACAGATTCACCTATAGGAAATCTGGGGATATTAGAGAATACAGATTCAACTGAAGGAAATCTGGGGATATTAGAGAATACAGATTCAACTATAGGAAATCTGGGGATATTAGAGAATATAGATTCAAGTATAGGAAATCTGGGGATATTAGAGAGTATAGATTCAAGTATAGGAAATCTGGGGATATTAGAGAATATAGATTCAACTATAGGAAATCTGGGGATATTAGAGAATACAGATGCAACTATAGGAAATCTGGGGATATTAGAGAAAACAGATGCAACTATAGGAAATCTGGGGATATTAGAGAAAACAGATGCAACTATAGGAAATCTGGGGATATTAGAGAAAACAGATGCAACTATAGGAAATCTGGGGATATTAGAGAAAACAGATTCACCTATAGGAAATCTGGGGATATTAGAGAATACAGATTCAACTGAAGGAAATCTGGGGATATTAGAGAATACAGATTCAACTATAGGAAATCTGGGGATATTACAGAATACAGATTCACCTATAAGAAATCTGGAGATATTAGAGAATACAGATTCAACAATAGGAAATCTGGGGATACTAGTGAATACAGATTCAACTATAGGATTTTTTTTGGGGGGAGGGGGAAACAACAAAAAAGGAGGCTGTTTTGAATAATTGGGAAAAAATGAGTTAAATTGGGGTAATTAAAATCATTGGGTAAAAGCAGACATGAAAATTAGTATTTGAAATAATTAGGAAATAGCTGACGGAAAAAAAGATCATATTATGATATAATAACGAGTAATCTGATAGCAAATAAAATGTTTGAGATGAACAGATAACAACTGAGGGAAACTTCAGCCACGGAGATAATACAGAAACAGATTAAAGAATTAAAGGCCATCATGAATGACTGAGGTAAGGGACAGGACAATGCCCTAGAGATTGGCCATATATACAAAGACCCCTCTCCACCAAGCTGGGACCTGGGATGGTCAGGAAATGTCTGCTAATGAGTCAGCATGTAGACCTATATGATCCCTTAAATCCCAATCCTTAACTCGCAAAGATGGTGAGGTTGCAGACGCTACTACATGCTATCGAGTTTGAGTGGATCTCGAACTCCCGTCCAATAGATCGCCAGGCAGGGACGTTTCTAATTAGTCTACTTGTACCAACAACCTTAACGACACTTTAGCATTTGAAATTGATAGTGAGTCTTCCACTGTCTTGGGTTAGAGTTCTCTTGCTTGAGGGTACACTCGGGCACACTCTTCTATCTAGTTTCTCTTCTTTTGTTTTGTTGAAGTTTTTATAGTTTATGTAGAAAATATTTATTTTCATGTTGTTACTGTTCTTGAAATATCTTATTTTTCCTTTTTTTTCCTTTTCTCACTAGGCTATTTTCCCTGTTGGGGGCCCTGGGCTTATAGCATCCTGCTTTTCCAACTAATGCTGTAGCTTAGCAAATAATAATAATAATAATAATAATAATAATAATAACAATAATAATTCATGTTGACATAGTAAGGACCTCACCCACGTCACAAGGACACCCTGACCTTTTCCCACTCATTGATCTCTCCACTCTATGACACAACTTAAGCATTGGAGGTAGTAGGTTGGCCGGGGCACCAGAGATACTACCGCTGGAGAGTTATGGGGTCTTTTGACTGAACAGACAGTAGTACATTGGATCCTTCTCTCTGGTTACGGGTCTTTTTCCCTTTGCCTAACACATACACAGAATAGTTTGGCCTATTCTTTACACATTCTCTCCTGTCCTCATACACCTGACAACGCAGATTACCTAACAATTTTTCTTACTGCACTGTAATTATTCAGTGGCTACTTTTTTCTTGTTTTAGCTATGGTAAACAGCTCTTCTAGCAGGACACTTCAAAATCAAATCATTGTTTTCTAGTCTTGGGTAGTGCCATACCCTCTGTAACATGGTCTTCCACTGTCTTAGGTTAGAGTTCTCTTGCTTGAGGGTACACTTGGGCACACTATTTTATCTTATTTCTCTTCCTCTTGTTTTGTTAAAAGTTTCAGAGTTTATATAGGAGATATTTATTTTAATCTTATTGCTCTCCTTAAAATATTTTATTTTTCTTTGTTTTCTTTCCTCACCGAGCTATTTTCCCTGTTGGAGCCCCTAGGCTTATAGCATCCTTCTTTTCCAATTAGGGTTGTAGCTTAGCAAGTAATAATAATAACAATAATTTTGAACCTGGATCAAGCCTCTGCAACATTTACAACGCTTCCAGAAGGCCAACATTGTTGGCTGCCATCCCACTTGCACTTACAGCACAGTTTCTACAACATTTAGAAGATGCTTACTAAGGAAATGAAGTTCTTCGTCCATTAAAGTAATCATCCTCTGAGAAAGGAACTACTTTGGAATATTCTTCATTGAAGAAGCTGGCGAGTAGTACATTCGAGGAAATAATACGATTTTTACTTAATACAGTGTCAATGACACACTCTAATGTTGAGTTCTATATCTCTGAATGTTGCATATGTTTTAATGTTGAAGTATATATACATATATGTATGTATATATATATATATATATATATATATATATATATATATATATATACATATACATATATATATATAAAGCGTCAGTTGATTATAAAAAAAACTAAGATTTTGATTAACATAATATTTGAATGAGGAGAAAATTTAATTTTGTATGAGATAATTCATCATTTTATTTCCATTAGAAATATTATCAACGGATCTAAAAATAAATCTTCTACAAACATATTTCTTTGGTAAGTCACTTTCACAGTTATAATATTATATTTGGCCTTTACATTTCTATATTCTGTATTCACTTTTCTAACAAGCAAGACTAACCTAATCACAATGAAGTTAATATTCCATGATCTGAATAAATATTTTGTTATGCGCTTTCCAATCTTGTTTTCTTTCCTCTTTCCTCATCTTTTCCTATTTACTCAACCTTGTCACTGAGTGTTTGTCTCCTCAAACTGGAGCAGTCTGCACCTGATTCAACCATTGAATGATTTTGATTTCAACCGGAATGTCATAATAAAATATAATGATTAAGATGTTTGAGTATCTCTTAAAAAATCTGTCGCAAGAGAATTAATCGAGCAGAGAGAGAGAGAGAGCGAGAGAGAGAGAGAGAGAGAGAGAGAGAGAGAGAGAGAGAGAGAGAGAGAGAGAGAGAGAGAATATGTGTGTACAATCTTCCATCATCTCGTTTCCTCATATCTCACATCTCCAAGTACACAAGCATTTCATCAAGAGAGACTCGTGAGCTCTTCGACAAGATGAATAGAAAAATATGGGTGGTTTTCGTCTTCGTATGAATGCAGGTTTATTCTTATTAATAACAATACGTATTATAATTAAATGGAATGATAGATAAGGTTATTTCTGTACCGATATAACGTCTCTAAATTAGTTGATCATATACATTCATTTATGTGTATATTTAAATGTCATATCCATAAAAACTTGTGTGTATATATGTATATATATATATATATATATATATATATATATATATATATATATACACACACACATTGTTTATAGACGTGACATTGAAATATACACATAGATAAGAGAGAGAGAGAGAGAGAGAGAGAGAGAGAGAGAGAGAGAGAGAGAGAGAGAGAGAGAGAGAGAGAGAGAGAGAGAGATCGTTTGTTCAACTTTCCAAAGAGTTTTCTATTATTTATCTTCAGCCATGAAATTGTTGCCCACGTTTTGACGTCAAGACTTTCCTTCAGCAAAACATTCGCTATAAATAGGATTATATGTAGAGTTATCAAAGGGTGTATGGGATATTTATCAAAGGGTGTCTGTATATATAGGATATAATTAGGCAGGTGATATATAAGGAAAATTATCTGGTATTCCGTGAAAAGCAAATATCTGTAGGCGTCCCTTACTCACATCGTCATGATTAAAAAAAAAAAAAAACACACACACACACACACACACACACCTCCATAAGTTATTACTCAAATGAATTACTGTTCAATAACTTATGGTACCATACTTGTATTTCACCGAGCGCAAATCACTTGCAATTACTGGTTGTGATTGATGATTTATTTGTTTAATTTTAAGGGGATTGGCTTTTCTAAGATGATTCATATATTGTGATTCACTTAATAGAATTTAAGAATCTGATTTTTTTTCCTCTTAAATATTCATTGAAAGGAAAGAAAACGATTCATATATTAAATCCCTTCGATAAGCAAAGTTCTATTATAATATATCCATGGTGGGTTATATTAATTATCTTATAACTTTTTGATAAAATAGTATTATATTCTATATTTCTTATTTTCATAATCAGTAAGAAACAATACCGATATTTTTTCATCTTGCTCATGAAAATAAAGAATCAATTATTCGGAAAATACGATGAGAATATTATTCGTAAACTGAAAAACCAAACATATAAACGGTTTTCACCTATTTCCACACAAACACACACACAAAAAGAAAAGAAAAGAGAGAATTGAGATAATATGGTATCAAATTTATCACTAAGTCTTAATTGGACATAATTGAGCCATTTGCCGCAGTATCGCTTCCCATTTTTTAAAAGGCTGCCCCATATATGTTGCGCGTTATTTACCTTTTTTTATATATAACTTTCTCTTGGTGTTCCTTATGAATTTCACGCTCTGGTACAAAATCCAGTTTATAGGCAACACATGTTTAAATTCTACTCCAACAATGACGTATATTGTACATCTGGGGAATCAAACCAGCGCCGAGATCCAAACGACTCTTTTGACGACTCTTCTTTCTTTATCTAAACTGGCCTTGGTTGAAAACGGCAGAGGGGGAGGGGGACGTCCAAAATCTTTCGCTTAATTGGAATGTACGTAAATGGTCCAGAAATATGAGATATATCTTTTGACAGATTATATCAAGGGGGGGGGGGGGGGTTGGAATCCTAAGGCTGAGTACTTTATTGCTTCCGGACTAAATTAGGATTTTAGGCTGGGGACTCTCAGAAGTAACGAAATGAGCAAGCTGATGAGAATACACACACACAAGTGTATATATATATATATATATATATATATATATATATATATATATATATATATATATATATACACACACAAATAAAATATGCATACATGTGTATGTATCCTATTATATATATATATATATATATATATATATATATACATGCATATATATATACATGCATACATATACACATTTACATACATATATATACATATAATATACACACATATGTGCAGATATATACACATTTATTCATATATATATACAGTATATATATATATATATATATATATATATATATATATATACAGTAGATATATCATCTAATTCATATACACACACAACCATATATATATATATATATATATATATATATATATATATATATATATATATATATATATATATATATATATATATATATATATATATATAGTATATATATATATATATATATATATATATATATATATAAACGCAATTATAATATATACACAAGTGTATATATCCTTCTTTACATATATATATATATATATATATATATATATATATGTATATATATATATATATATATATATATATATATATATATATATATATATATATATATATATATATATATATATGCACATATATATATATATATATGTATATATTATCATTATATTACTTTCTAATCTACAACTCATCCGAGTCTTCATTCAAACCTCATAAGAATTTAAACTTTTTCTTATAAATACAATTCTATCTATCTATATATTTATGTATCTATCAATAAATTCTATCTATCTATCTATCTATCTATCTTTCTTTATATTTCCTTCGGGGAAATGAAATTACTAAAGGAATATTCATTGAGACAAACTTGTCTTCTTCAGGAGCAGAAAGTAAGTTTCGGTGAAGACCGAGTGAAGATTTTTCCGAAAGCGAACGAAGACGTCTTCAAAGTCTCGCTCTCATTCGAATTATAATCGGAATCAGTTTCAGGAGACGAGATCGAAGCCAACGAAGACGTCTCCAGTCTTCAAAATTCCTTCAATCTCGGAGTTGATATTTCTGCGAGGACCTACCTCGATTTCTTCAAATTATACCTGATCAAAGTCAAGTGATCTGCATTCTGAGTTTTACAACGATGTTCACAAACAACGCATTGAAAGCTATCAGCGAGAACGGGAAGAAATATCTACTTGGAGGTCCCTCTTCCGAAGACGGGTTTCAGGATCAGCAACCCCAGTTGATGGAACTGGAAGGACTACGTCTTCTGATGAGGAAATTCTGGGCCGAGGAGGAAAAGAGTCAGGAACTCGAGCCTGTCTTGGACCAGGAGGAACTCGATGGAGTTTCTGAGGAGACGGAAGCTGTCATCAGTAGGAAAGATCCTTTGCTTTCCGGCGAGGAGGAACAGCTGCTGCTGCCAGGAGGCGCAGGGAGTGTTATCTCTAATAGAAATGCACAAGTTCAGGTACACCCTGGACTTCTTACCTCTAACAGAGATATAGACGTTCAGGTACAGACTGAACATCTTATCTCTAACCGAGAGGTAGAAGTTCAGGTAGACCCTGAACCCATCTCTAACACAGATGTAACAGTTCAGACTGACGGAGACACCGAGATTGAAGATCTCAAGCGAAAGAATGAGACCATGGCTAAAGAACTTGCAAATAAACAAGCTGTGATTGAAGAACATGAAAATCAACTTGTTGATTACTATCAATCAATCCAAGAGTTGAAAGCGGAGCTGAAAATGGCTCAGGAGAAAAATGATGCCCATATTCAAATGCAATCAGAACTTATGGGAGAGAAGGAAGCTCTGAAACAAGAGCTTGAAGATAAAGTGACTTTGGATGAAGAAAACACAATGAAAATAGTTCAGTTGAATGAGGAACTGGAAAAGGCCAAGAAGGAAATCGAGGCTCATGACGAGCTGAAATCGATACTTCTGGCAAAGAATGAAGTTCTCAAAATATCCAATAAGGAACAAAGCTTCCTTAAAGAAGAATTGGCTCTAGAGAAAATCAAACTAGAAAAAGAGCTGATGGAGGCTCGTGCTAATGATCAGAAAAGAAGCCAAGGACACCAAAGGCTAGTAGAAGAGCTGCAGGGAGAGTTTTCTAAAGCTCTGGTACAAAATCATGAGCTAAAGGAGGCAGTGTTCACAGTCACAAAGAAGAACGAAGGTCTTCGAGAACAACTGGAGAACAAAGTTAAACGAGAAAAAAATTTGAACGGTAAGATTGTTCGAATGACTAACGTAGAAGATCAAATGAAGAAAGAATTATCCGCAGCGAAGGATGTCATCTCTTCACTGAAGAAGGAACTTCAGAAGAGAGATTTGGAAAACGTTATAAAAGATGAAGGAATGGGTGACATTGAAAGTTGTGAAGCTGCAGCAGAAGATGACAAGAAAGTAGTCGTTGTGAAGGAAGAAAAACAAGAAGGAGAAGGACCTACAAGGAAACTTTTGGTAAGGAAACCAAAGAAGAAGAAACCAAAACGGGACAAGGCTTACTCTTGGGCCCCCCTTGGACCCGTAGTTCCGGTTTTAGAAACAAGCGAAAATAAGGTTCATAACGAACGAACTCAGGAGGAAAAAATCCAAAATAATTAAGAAGCCAGAAAGAAAGCAAATAAAAAATGAAAAAAAAAAACGAAAAAAAAATATAAAATAAAAAACCAAAAAAAAAAAATAAGAAATAGAAAACCAAAGAAAAAAATTAAAAATTAAAATAAAAAATTTTAGTGATAAGAATATTCTTTAAGGGAATATTAATTTATTTTTATTTTGTGAAAGGAGAAATGGTTTTATTTCATAGCGACGCCGCTTATTTTATAAAAGGAATATACCGGTATTATTATTTTTGTGAAAGGAATATTATTTTATAATTTTTTTTTTTTAGGTTTAAGGATATCAGGCTTAACTGCCTAGGCTAATGATGCTTGTCTTAACTGCCTGGCATAATATTTTTTTATTTTTTTTTAGGTTTAAGGATGCCAGGCGTAACTGCCTAGGCTAATGATGCTTGTCTCAACTGCCTGGCCTGTTTTTTTTTTTTTTTTTTTTTTTTTTTTTAGGTTTAAGGATGCCAGGCTTAACTGCCTAGGCTAATGATGCTTGTCTTAACTGCCTGGCCTATTTTTTTTTTTTTTTTTTTTTTTTTTTTAGGTTTAAGGATGCCAGGCTTAACTGCCTAGGCTAATGATGCTTGTCTTAACTGCCTGAATATATATATATATATTTTTTTAAGGATTCTAGGCTTAACTGGCTAGCCTGATGATGCTTGGCTTAACTGCCTGGCATAATGATGCTTGGCTTAACTGCCTGCCCTAGTGATTTTTGGCTTAACTGACCGGTCTAATGATGCTTGGCTTAACTGCCTGGCCTAATAATGCTTGGCATAACTGCCTATCCTAAGGATGATTGGCTTAACTGCAAGGCCTAATGATGCTTGGCTTAACTGCCTAGCCTAATGAGGCTTGGCTTAACTGCCTGGCATAATGATGCTTGGCTTAACTGCAAGGGCTATTGATGCTTGGCTTAACTGTCTGGCCTAATAATGCTTGGCTTAACTGCCTGGCAAAATGATGCTTGGCTTAACTGCCTGGCCTAGTGATTTTTGGCTTAACTGCCTTGCCTAATGATGCTTGGCTTAACTGCCTGTCCTTATAATGCTTGGCTTAACTGCCTGGCAAAATGATTCTTGGCTTAACTGAAAGGCCTAATGATGCTTGGCTTATCTGCCTGGCCTATTTTTTTTTTTTTTTTTTTTTTTTTTTTAGGTTTAAGGATGCCAGGCTTAACTGCCTAGGCTAATGATGCTTGTCTTAACTGCCTGGCCTATTTTTTTTTTTTTTTTTTTTTTTTTTTAGGTTTAAGGATGCCAGGCTTAACTGCCTAGGCTAATGATGCTTGTCTTAACTGCCTGGCCTATTTTTTTTTTTTTTTTTTTTTTTTTAGGTTTAAGGATGCCAGGCTTAACTGCCTAGGCTAATGATGCTTGTCTTAACTGCCTGAATATATATATATATATTTTTTTAAGGATTCTAGGCTTAACTGGCTAGCCTGATGATGCTTGGCTTAACTGCCTGGCATAATGATGCTTGGCTTAACTGCCTGCCCTAGTGATTTTTGGCTTAACTGACCGGTCTAATGATGCTTGGCTTAACTGCCTGGCCTAATAATGCTTGGCATAACTGCCTATCCTAAGGATGATTGGCTTAACTGCAAGGCCTAATGATGCTTGGCTTAACTGCCTAGCCTAATGAGGCTTGGCTTAACTGCCTGGCATAATGATGCTTGGCTTAACTGCAAGGGCTATTGATGCTTGGCTTAACTGTCTGGCCTAATAATGCTTGGCTTAACTGCCTGGCAAAATGATGCTTGGCTTAACTGCCTGGCCTAGTGATTTTTGGCTTAACTGCCTTGCCTAATGATGCTTGGCTTAACTGCCTGTCCTTATAATGCTTGGCTTAACTGCCTGGCAAAATGATTCTTGGCTTAACTGAAAGGCCTAATGATGCTTGGCTTATCTGCCTGGCCTATTTTTTTTTTTTTTTTTTTTTTTTTTTTTAGGTTTAAGGATGCCAGGCTTAACTGCCTAGGCTAATGATGCTTGTCTTAACTGCCTGGCCTATTTTTTTTTTTTTTTTTTTTTTTTTTTAGGTTTAAGGATGCCAGGCTTAACTGCCTAGGCTAATGATGCTTGTCTTAACTGCCTGAATATATATATATATATTTTTTTAAGGATTCTAGGCTTAACTGGCTAGCCTGATGATGCTTGGCTTAACTGCCTGGCATAATGATGCTTGGCTTAACTGCCTGCCCTAGTGATTTTTGGCTTAACTGACCGGTCTAATGATGCTTGGCTTAACTGCCTGGCCTAATAATGCTTGGCATAACTGCCTATCCTAAGGATGATTGGCTTAACTGCAAGGCCTAATGATGCTTGGCTTAACTGCCTAGCCTAATGAGGCTTGGCTTAACTGCCTGGCATAATGATGCTTGGCTTAACTGCAAGGGCTATTGATGCTTGGCTTAACTGTCTGGCCTAATAATGCTTGGCTTAACTGCCTGGCAAAATGATGCTTGGCTTAACTGCCTGGCCTAGTGATTTTTGGCTTAACTGCCTTGCCTAATGATGCTTGGCTTAACTGCCTGTCCTTATAATGCTTGGCTTAACTGCCTGGCAAAATGATTCTTGGCTTAACTGAAAGGCCTAATGATGCTTGGCTTATCTGCCTGGCCTATTTTTTTTTTTTTTTTTTTTTTTTTTTAGGTTTAAGGATGCCAGGCTTAACTGCCTAGGCTAATGATGCTTGTCTTAACTGCCTGGCCTATTTTTTTTTTTTTTTTTTTTTTTAAGGTTTAAGGATGCCAGGCTTAACTGCCTAGGCTAATGATGCTTGTCTTAACTGCCTGGCCTATTTTTTTTTTTTTTTTTTTTTTTTTAGGTTTAAGGATGCCAGGCTTAACTGCTTAGGCTAATGATGCTTGTCTTAACTGCCTGGCCTAATTTTTTTTTTTTTTTTTTTTTTTTTTAGGTTTAAGGATGCCAGGCTTAACTGCCTAGGCTAATGATGCTTGTCTTAACTGCCTGGCCTATTTTTTTTTTTTTTTTTTTTTTAGGTTTAAGGATGCCAGGCTTAACTGCCTAGGCTAATGATGCTTGTCTTAACTGCCTGAATATATATATATATTTTTTTAAGGATTCTAGGCTTAACTGGCTAGCCTGATGATGCTTGGCTTAACTGCCTGGCATAATGATGCTTGGCTTAACTGCCTGCCCTAGTGATTTTTGGCTTAACTGACCGGTCTAATGATGCTTGGCTTAACTGCCTGGCCTAATAATGCTTGGCATAACTGCCTATCCTAAGGATGATTGGCTTAACTGCAAGGCCTAATGATGCTTGGCTTAACTGCCTAGCCTAATGAGGCTTGGCTTAACTGCCTGGCATAATGATGCTTGGCTTAACTGCAAGGGCTATTGATGCTTGGCTTAACTGTCTGGCCTAATAATGCTTGGCTTAACTGCCTGGCAAAATGATGCTTGGCTTAACTGCCTGGCCTAGTGATTTTTGGCTTAACTGCCTTGCCTAATGATGCTTGGCTTAACTGCCTGTCCTTATAATGCTTGGCTTAACTGCCTGGCAAAATGATTCTTGGCTTAACTGAAAGGCCTAATGATGCTTGGCTTATCTGCCTGGCCAGATGATGCTTGAATTAACTGCCTGGAATAATGATGCTTGGCTTAACTGCCTGGAATAATGATGCTTGGCTTAACTGCCTGGCCTAGTGATTTTTGGCTTAACTGCCTGGCCTAATGATGCTTGGCTTAACTGCCTGGCCCAAAGACGCTTGGCTTAACTGC
>NC_090744.1:119871242-119878742 GCF_036898095.1 Palaemon carinicauda | reverse complement strand
ATGTCATCCCAAAAAAGCTTGTGGAGAATAAAAAGGTTATAAAGTTCTCGCTTCCTTTCCTTCATCTTGCTTTCCAACTCCTCTGCCTTTTACTTCGTTATGCAGCTGTTGTTTCACCCTCTCCTCTCCTTCTTTTGCATCAGCATTGAATGGCCTCCATAGCCCCAGAGCTGAGCAAATCTCCCAAATTCTATACATAATTCAAGTCTGATAGTGAGCAAAAAAAAAAAACGGTGATTTGGGAGTTTTTCCTCAAAGAATAATCAGAGATCGATTAAAGTTTGGTGGAAGATGATGCCTTTGCTAAAAGGCATTGGAGAGGGCGCATGAGGCAACCGACCCTTAATGTAAGGATAACGGTGGGAAAGAAGGTTGGAGAGGGCGTATTAGGCAACCGTCCATTTAATGTAAGGGTAACCGTGGGAAAGAAGGTTGGGGAGGGCGCATTAAGGAACCGACCCCTTGATGTAACGATAATGGTGGGAAAGAAGGTTGGAGAGGGCGCATTAGGCAACTGACCCCTTACTGTAACGATAATGGTGGGAAAGAAGGTTGGGGAGGGCACATTAGGCAACCGTCCCCTAAATGTAAGGATAACGGTGGGAAAGAAGGTTGGAGAGGGCGTATTCGGCAACCGTCCCTTTAATGTAAGGGTAACCGTGGGAAAGAAGGTTGGGGAGGGCGCATTAGGCAACCAACCCCTTAATGTAACGATAATGGTGGGAAAGAAGGTTGGAGAGGGCGCATTAGGCAACCGTCCCCTAAATGTAAGGATAACGGTGGGAAAGAAGGTTGGAGAGGGCGTATTCGGCAACCGTCCCTTTAATGTAAGGGTAACCGTGGGAAAGAAGGTTGGGGAGGGCGCATTAGGCAACCGACCCCTTAATGTAACGATAATGGTGGGAAAGAAGGTTGGAGAGGGCGCATTAGGCAACCGTCCCCTAAATGTAAGGATAACGGTGGGAAAGAAGGTTGGAGAGGGCGTATTCGGCAACCGTCCTTTAATGTAAGGGTAACCGTGGGAAAGAAGGTTGGGGAGGGCGCATTAGGCAACCGACCCCTTAATGTAACGATAATGGTGGGAAAGAAGGTTGGAGAGGGCGCATTAGGCAACCAATCCCTTGATGTAGAGATAACGGTGTGAAGGAAGGTTGGAGAGGACGGTGGGAAAGAAGGTTGGGGAGGTCGCATCAGGTAACCAAACCCTTAATGTAAGGATAAAGTTTGGAATGAAGACGAAATTCAAAGGAACTGATCTCGATAAATCCATAGATCTTCTTTTTCCGAGCCAGGTTGAAGGGCGTAGGCCCAGCAACCTCGTAGACAGGTCTATGAGAGAGAGAGAGAGAGAGAGAGAGAGAGAGAGAGAGAGAGAGAGGTTTCTTTGTATTAAGCCACTGAGATTTAATCGTCCGATTTGGACGTCTGTTGCCATCTGTCCACTTAAACAAGAAGAGGAGACAAGACGTTCTAAACAAAAGAGTAAACAATTGGGAAATCCGTAAACAAAGGTTTAAAGGCTGAAAGTTCTTAGGAGATGAACTTTTCCGTCACATAAATTCCCTCCCGCGAGACGACCCAAGTTCTAAAGTTCTCTTTTTTTCACATCCTGTCTCCAACTTTGCTGTCCAACATCTTCTAGGCTAGGTTAGTCGTCGCAATTGGCAGCAACAGTAGTAGTAGTAGTAGTAGTAGTAGTAGTAGTAGTAATAGTAATTATTTTTTTATTATTACCTCCACCAACAAAGTTGGTTATGTGTGTGTATGGGTGTTTGACTGTGAACAGCTCCATGACCACAACTTTGATCGTAGGGTAATGAAACTTTCAGGGATCAACTGTTATGCAAAATACTGGAAATGACTAAGTTTTGGGAGATCAAGGTCAAAAGTAAGGGTCACAGTCAAGCGAAATGTCCAATTCATGTAATCAGCTATAAGTTTGGACAACGGTGTCACAGAGACTTCAAACTTGGTTCAAATTGAAACACACGAAAAGCCACGCCAATATGTTAATTTCAAAGGTCCATGTCTAACAAAATGTCGAGAAATAAGCTTCTGCGGTGGAGGTCTGCGCTCTACTGAGTGCCCCTCTAGTTTATATTTCTATGATATTTACGAGCTCTAGATTACAATTCTACCAGCGGTGAAAAATCTTCCATAAAAATACATTAAACAGAAGTCTAATTGCACTTACGCCTACAATGACGAAAAAAAACATTAAATGTAAATTTATTTTAGGTAATTACATAATTGATAGAGGCTAATTGCTTTATTTAAATGGTTTGTTTATGACAAAAAGTATCTAGCCGGCTGATGGAAAAAAAGCTAAACAACAACAACAACTCCAACCATTTCTAGTCCACTGCAGGAAAAAGGCCTCGGATATGTCTTTAATTGTATCTGGGTTTAGATACTCACCTGAACATCAACTGGGCAAACCTCAACCCACCCCCTCTGGTGCCAATTCACAGCAGTGGCCTCCCCAGAAAACAGCTTAAACTCACGTCCCGGGGCTGGGATCGATCTGCCGCCAAGCGAATGTATGGCAAACACGTTACCACTGTACTAGCCAGTTTTCACCACCACGCTGGCCAGTGCAGGATTGGTGATGGTAGGAGACTTTTGTCTGATCGCTCACTGCAAAACAACTTAGTATGGGGTGCCCTAGCTAGTACAGCTTTGCTGTTCATGGCGAAACACAAAACCCTTTCACCACGTTAAGCCTGATTGGTAACGTCTCTGCCTGGTGTTTACCAGTCGGGGGTTTGAGTCCCGCTCAGTCTCGCTAGTGCCATTAGTGTCTGCAACCTTACCATCCTTGTGAGATAAGGTTGGGGGGTTTGGGGGAGCCTAAAGGCGGTTCTAGCACATTTGCGTACTGGACGTTTGCGTCCCGGACAGTTGCGTCCCCGGACAATTGCGTCCCCGGACAATTGCGACCCCGGACATATGCGTCCCAGGTATTTGCGTACCTGTATGTGTGTTTTACTGATTCTATAAAGCTTTTCATCTTTACCTTTACACTATACTTTTACACAGTAATTTTATTTATACCTTTATCCACCCTGGATATGCATATGTTTTAATAGCATCAAATAATTAAGATTTTTAATTCATACTTTGGCAATAATTATACCTTTGGCCATACTGGACACGAAAAAACATATATATAGAAATCAATATTTCATTTGCACGTTTTACCATCTTTAAAAACTTTATAAAATGGAAAATTTTTATATATATGTACACACTATAAATTTTCTTTAATGTATAAAAAGTTTAGGTTATATTTTTTTTTAATAATGTCTTACGATGGCTACTTTTAAGCTCATACCTTAAAGGTATGCACGTTATGAACAACGTCTCATAAGAAAGATAGTCTACTTTCCTTTTTCTCCGCCACAGCTTCTTCTTTCTTTAGGGCGTCAATTAGTTTCCAAATGGAGTGGTGATGACATGTTATATCATTCTGAACTGTGTTATGCCACCCTTCGAAACTATTATTGGACCTCGGCAAGTCATCAGCTGTTCGATCATGATCAGTCCACGCTGAAATTGAGAGAGTTGGTTGAATCCTATGCCCACTCCAACAACTGAGGTTAAACTGCCGTGAATAAAAAGTCTCTTCTGCTTCTGGAGAAATCAGGAATTACTTTCTAAAGGTCTACGTAAATACAAAAGTAAAATCATAGATAAGTACAGCAATTCTAAGTTCTGTACCTCAGTGGTTTTATGACATATATCTTATTTACAGTAATTGGTAGTTCTGTAATCGAACAATAGCATGTATACATACATACATACATAGATACATACATACATACATGCATACAGACATATAAAGAGACAGAGTTACTTCCGTATCTCTTAACAAATATTACCTGGTCACTAAAAACAAGGTACAGGTACGCAAATTCCCAGGACAAAAAGTCCGGGGACGCAATTGTCCGGGACACAACTGTCCGGGACGCAAATGTCCAGTACGCAATTGTCCTACCACCCCTAAAGGCCTATCTGTTGAGTCATCAGCAGCCATTGCCTGGCCCTTCCTGGTCCTAGCTTGGGTGGAGAGGGGGCTTGGGCGCTGATCATATGACACATGGGCAGTCTCTAGGGCATTGTCCTGCTTGCTAAGGCAATGCCACTGTCCCTTGCCTCTGCCATTCATGAGCGGCCTTTAAACCTTTAAACTTTGAGTAAGTATATATGCGAAGGCTTTAATAGAAAATGAGAGAGAGAGAGAGAGAGAGAGAGAGAGAGAGAGAGAGAGAGAGAGAGACCTACCAATGAAAAGTCAGTGTTGCCTTAACCCTGAAAAAAATGACACTACAACAACAACAACAACAACAACAACAATAATAATAATAATTCTAAATAAAAATAATAAATAGATATATAATTAATAACAATAATAATAATAATGACAATCATCATCATCATCATCATCCTAATAACGATGAAGGAATTACTTTTTTTCACTCATATTTTGCTGTTGAATTCAATAAAATCGTTTACTACAAAAGCTGAATTGATCTTCATCAAAGCAATTGCAATCACAGCAACGAATTCAACTGGGCAGGAGGCAAAACAAGAATCTGTTATGGATTAAAACCCTAATCTGGTACAATTGGTGTGGTGGCTTTGCCCCCCCCCCCTCTCTCTCTCTCTCTCTCTCTCTCTCTCTCTCTCTCTCTCTGATAGACGATTTTCTTGTTAAATTGATATGAATGTTTCTATCTCTCTCTCTCTCTCTCTCTCTCTCTCTCTCTCTCTCTCATAGACGATTTTCTTGTTATTTGGATATGAGTGTTTATCGCTCTCCTTAATATTTTGATATGAATGTTTATCAACCTCTCTCTCTCTCTCTCTCTCTCTCTCTCTCTCTCTCTCTCTCTATCTATCTTTTTTACAATTGCACAAGCTCTATCAAAACCTTTAATTCATTCTTCCTTCAAGTTATCTTTGTAATTGATTTAATTTTTCTTTTTCAGTGTGATTGAATTCTGGTATCGAAGAAAAATGCTGTTTGAATCAATATAAATAAAAAGCGTTATTAATCAAACCATTTATCACAGTACCCAAAAAATTACATTGAAAAACTGACCTGTTCTTAAAACAAATCAATTCATTGGAAAAAAATATCCTATCAACTAAGAAAACCGCATCAATGCGAAATGGTTACGAATATTGGAAAAGAAAGAATAATATTTATATTTCAGGTAAATGATATCATGACGTTTAGCTAATTGGATGAAGGGGTCTCTAAGTCAAATTGGGAATCAGAAACACAATTTCCAGGAAACTAAAACAATGATTTTCCCCTTCTTTTTTTCCCCGAGAGAGAGAGAGAGAGAGAGAGAGAGAGAGAGAGAGAGAGAAAAAAAAACCCGAATTCAGATTGAAATTGAAACATTTATTTTCGTTATTGAGGAAAAGGTCACTGGTAACGGATGTAATCAAATTATAACGCAACCCCGTATGAAGAGGAAATGTCAAAGGTAATATGAAAGAATATATACTGTACTTACTGATGTCATATTTATGACTTCTAAAAAAATATTTATTAATCTCTCCCCTTTCTATCTAACTAAAAATGTATATATCCATTTCTTTACTCTCACTTTAACAAATATTCATTTGTATTCATTTCTCGCATTTTCTAATTAGAAATGTATATTTCTATCAATTAATCTCTCACTTTTCTATCTAAATATAAATGTATATTTGTATGCATTAATCTCCCACTTTTGTATCCGAAAATAATTGTATATCTGTATACTGCTCTTTCCCTTTTCTATATAAATAGAAATGTATATTTATATATTACTCTCTCACTTTTTCTATCTCAATATAAATCATTTGTATTTATAACTCTCACTTTACTATCTAAATAGAATAACGTTTGTTTGTATTTATTAATCTCTCACTTTTCTATCTAAACAGGAATGTATATTTGTATTTATTATTCTTATTTTTCTAGAGAGAATAACGTATATTTTTATTTATTAATCTCACTTTTGTATATAAATATAAATATAAAACTGTATACTACTCTCTCACTTTTTCCTATCTAAATAGAAATTATTTCTATTTATTATTCTCTCACCTTTTCTAAATAGAATAATGTATATTCTTATCTATTACTCTTCTTTTTTCTATCTAAAAAGAAAAGTATCTTCCAATACCAAAAGTCAAGTATCCTCTGGCCCCTTCATCCGCAATGTCACAGACTCCTCCCTCCAATCTGCATCCTAACTCTTTTGGCCTTCCTCAAATCGCTTCCAGTTTTTCCATCACCTCACTTCCAGGGGCAAACAGCTCAGCAGATTCTCCTCAATATACGTGAAAGTGGTGATTTCAGGAAGGCGCTGAGGATGAGGAAGGAGAGATACCGGCAGAAAGTGTTAGTAGGAAGAGCTCAAAATGGTCTTCATATCTTGACCATGAAATATACCCCTGCTAAACACCAAATTCCTTTTCCTATCCCCTACCCATAAATATTCATCAATTTCCTTATTGTTTCTTTCACTTTCACTGTGAATCTTTCATTGCAATATTGCATAAAAGGCACAGATAATATTCTTCTTAGGAAGGTAAATTTCATTAGAGGAACTTCAAGTAGTTTGAAAAATTTATTTGGAAGAGAAGTCTTATGGAGATTTCCATATCAGGAAAAAAGAAACCTGGAACTTCGCTACTTCCAGAGAGCCATATGTAACATATGCCCCCCCCCCTCTCTCTCTCTCTCTCTCTCTCTCTCTCTCTCTCTCTCTGTATATATATATATATATATATATAGACTGTGCATAGATAGCAGATAGATAAAAATAAAAATAAACGCATACTGAATGATATATATATATATATATATATATAGACTCCTATACTTATGGCTTCGTCGTCCAAACAGCAAGAGAGAAGCTGATTTTATGTAAATGACCCTCTGCTGTATTTCATGGAAAAAAAAGCGAATATTCTGAATTGAAATTCAAAACCCATTCATCACGGAGATTGTATATACGATTGGTGCAATTTGCATATCATGTTTACTTTTTTTCTACTCTTTGCGTTTTGAAAAGTCCCCCTCTTTTCCTCTACCCTCCCATAACGTAAACAAAGGTACAAAATGAATATTTATTAGGTACATATGAATACAGTGAACGACAAATGAGGGCAAACACTTCCCACACAGAAAACAAATTACTAGAATAAACTGCCAGGTGTAAGAGCACCTATAAATTCCAATACAATATTCCTACACTTACACTCTGAGATACATACATAGACGCACACAGACATATATAAATTTATATAAATATACACAGTGAATATAAGTCTTTCCCCAGGACTAAAAATTCCCAAGTTAAGTATAGTATTCCAAAATCTGGTTATGGTAGTAGGATTTATAGAAATTATTTCGTAAAAAAAGGTACAAGCCAATCTGTTAATTTCAGTTTGGCTGAGCTACATAGAGACATCTTGAAAAAAAAAATTAATAAA
>NC_090744.1:119856242-119866242 GCF_036898095.1 Palaemon carinicauda | reverse complement strand
CTTGCTTCCATGGTCTTTCACTTTCCTAACTTTCTCCTATTCTTCGCTTTTCTTCTCATCTTCCCTTCTTCTCACAATTCCTCCCCTGCCCCCCACAAACGTTCTTCCTATTTATTTATATTTTCTTGCACAAACTTTTTAAAATCATTATACACCCACCCCGCCCCACTTAACAAAAATTAAGATCAAATTATCAAAATTTATTAACTTTCTCCAGCCACAAATCATTCAATCGGATAATTCCAGTATCGTTAACCATTCATGTTTTATAAAAGCATTTTATCTAATAAGTAATTTTCAGAACTTCTAACTTATTTCTTATTTTTCATCTCCCTACCTACGATAGGACATATAAAAAGGACTGTAAAAAGTCTATACATGATATTCTTAGCAATACAAATTCTATCCTATTCATGTAACACCAATTAAATGTAATAATAATAATAGTATCAGATTAAAAATATGGCAAAATTATTTAAGTTCACCATATTATATCATATCAGGAATAAATGCAGACAATAGTCACTTAATTCAGAATGTTGTTTTTGTTTACATTACTGAAATAATCAGCGAAAAACATTTCTGTTTTTACGGAGCGTGAATCTCTTTTAATCTGCATTATCTATTGTTCGTTTAAACCTCTTTGTTACATTGGCTTATAATAATAAATCCATGATAATCTAATGTAATCTCGTTATTAACTGGAATGAAAATCCATATGTAATTAGATTAATCGAAGGATTACATTAGTTTGTGTATCTATCCTTGTTAGGATAGTTTACGGAAATTTCCCTAGGACACTTTCAATGAAATTGTAATAAATTATAATTATGTGATAGAGAGTTCTTAAATTCATAAACCATAAGAAATAATACGCAAATCTGACGCATCAAAATAACAAAGAACAAAACCTGTAGTCATATTATAAATACATGAAAATTTTATTAAACCTATATTCTAAACGAGACATGGAAAAAAAAAAAGTTCGAATTCTTTAAATGTAAAATGTTTACTCACAAACATCTTCAGAGTTTTCTGAATTAATTGATTGAAACTAACTGATGACCTTGCACATTCTGTATATTCAATTCTTAACCAAAATATGAAGTTCACATAAATTCTATCTACAGAATTTCTTAATATCAAAAACACATAATAACTTAACCTAACCTCACCTTCTAGTCCAGCTTAACCTATCCAAACCCAATTAACCCAACCCAACTTAACCAAACATAACCAAACCCAACACAACCCTACCTCCCCAAACAAACCTAACCTAACCAAACCCATTCTAACTAAACCCAACCTAACCAAACTTACCCAACCTAACCAAACTTACCCAAACTAACCTAACAAAACCCATTCTAACTAAACCCAACCAAACTTACCCAACATAACCAAACCTAACCTAACCAAAAATACCCACCTTCCCCAACCTAACGTAACCAAATCCATCCTAACTAAATTCAACCAAACCTACCCAATCCAACCAACGTCCCCAACTCAACCTAACCAAACCCAACCCAATGTAACCTACCTAACCCAACCTAATCATACCCAACATAACCCAACCTAACCTAACAAAAACCAAGCCAACTTAACCTAATAAAACCCGACCCGATTTATCCAACCAAACCCAACCAGGGTTACTATATCCTTACTCGTCAAAGGTGGATTTTCTAACCCAACCTAAATCCATTAAGGATTTCCTCTACTTATCCAACATCACCGGTAACTCAGTAAAGCAATATCAAAATAAGTTTGCAACATAAAAATCAATAAATATGTGTATTTACCTTGCAAACTGAAGAAACACGAAATGGCACTGCCTCTGGAAAGGAAAAGTAAAAATAGATTAAAATATTTTTCTCATGTTTGGGTTTGAGGTTATATAGACAGCGACCTAAGAACATTTCCTACTTGAGATAACAGTTTTTATTTAAAGTGTTATTACATGAAAATTGGAATTCCATGGTGAAGGGTTATCATTCTCCAAGATAAGACTAATAATATACTTTGTTTATAATATAAAGAGAAACTAGACATGTAAAAAAATTTGTATATGCTTTTAAAAGTTGACCTAGCAAGCAGGACAATGCCCTAGAGACTGACCATATATACATATGATCAGCGCCTAAGCCCCTCTACACCCAAGCTAGGACCAAGGAGGGCCAGACGATGGCTACTCATGACTCAGCAGATAGACCTGGGGGCTCCCCCATCACCCGCCCCCTTTACTTAGCTCACAAGGACGGTGAGGTTGCAGCGACCGAAGGAACTAACAATTTTGAGCGAGACTTGAATCCCAGACTGAAGATCACCAGTCAGGGACGTTACCGTATTGGCCACCACAACAAAATGAAGTAAATGATATAAAAAAATGATGGAAAATACTTGATATAGCTATGGATTATGATAATGGCATAATAACAGAGAGAAAACCCAAAAATAATTATTATAAACCATATTTTACACAGAAAGAGCACATGGGAAATATCAAGCAGTACGCAAGGTCCTTTACATATACTCGGAGTATCTTTACAGAACCTTGGCTGTAAGTATATAATAATAATAATAATAATAATAATAATAATAATAATAATAAAGACGAATATTTTTTTTTTTTTTGGTAATAATTCTAAGAATTCATATTGAGAATACTTAGTAACACGGACGAGTTGCTTTTTTTTTTATTGAAATGATATTATTCAACTTCGCATTCAATAGAATATTTTCTTATCTAAATTTACTGATTTAATGACCTTCACTAAATTGACACGCGCCAGTAGTTATTTACAAGGCTAAATAATGAATAATTATTATAAAATTATGGCAAAAGTATAGATAAGTTATGTTGAGGAAAGACATGAGCAAAGTCATTACTTTGCTGCAATTTTCTATGGAATATACATTATTGTAAACATAAAATCAATTTGTAATGAACAGAGTAACTATACTCAATTTTTTTAAGGAGGCGCATTTGCACTGACTCGCAGCGGTGCCCTTTTAGCTTGGAAAAGTTTCCTGCTCTCTGATTGGTTAGAATTACGTTGTCCAACCAATCTGCGATCAGGAAACTTTTCCGAGCTAAAAGGGCACCCGTGCGAGTCGGTGCTAATCTTTCTCACTAAAAAGAATTGACTATAGTTTTTTGGAAACAGTCTAAATTCTATCAGTTTTACATTATTCTACTTAATACCATAATGACTATCATAAATATAACAGCAACAACAAAACCTGCTATGTAACGACAAACACTATTGGAGCAGTACAACTACAAACACACACACGTGTATACACACACACATAAATATATATAAATATAAATATAAATATATATATATATATATATATATATAATACACACACATATATATACACACATATATATATATATATATATATACACATATATATCAATAATCAATAACTAAAAGGTTTTTCAAAATAATTACCAACTTTTACAACCTAGAGAGAGAGAGAGAGAGAGAGAGAGAGAGAGAGAGAGCGGATCGATTAAAAAAGTTTACCAAAACATCTCACGGACTTGGAAAAAAAAAGAAGTTTCTTAACTTCAGTAGAATTCCGCCGGATTCCGACCAATTTCCCTTAACGACTTATTAGCTGCCTCTTTCCAAGTGCCTCTATCGACGTCATTAAGATGAGATTAAATTGGAAATTACACTGCAATGAAGGAGTTTCCCCGGATCCAAAATGAGTCTCTCTCTCTCTCTCTCTCTCTCTCTCTCTCTCTCTCTCTCGTTGCAATTGGAGATCAAAATTACATTTTTCGATCGTAGAGTAATCAAAGGTAATTGCACATAACAGCATCGTAATGATATAATCGTCGGTTCCCTTCCATGACTGAAAATTCCAAAACTTAGCTGGTAATCATAATCGATCCAACGATTTGGAAGTTTGAATTGCAAATCAAAGATGGTCGACTCCTTATCATAACAATTCGGAAAATGGTCGACGAAATCTTCATGTTTTGAGTTGGTCGATTAAATTCTTTTCCTTCGCAAGAACACCATTTTATCATTACCAAAGAAAATTATTATTATTATTATTATTATTATTATCATTATTGTTATTGTTATCATTATTATTATCATTATTTCTATCGTTATAGTTGTAATTATTATTATTATTATTATTATTATTATTATTATTATTATTATCATTGTTGTTATTACTATTATTATCACTATTATTAAAATCACCATTATTATTATTATTTTTATTATTATTATTGTTATTATTATCATTATTATTATCATTATTGCTATTGTTATTGTTGTAATTACTATTATTATTATTATTATTATTATTATTATCATTATTATTATTATTATTATTGTTATTATTAGCTAAACTACAACACTAGTTGGAAAAGCAGGAGGGTTTAAGCCCAAGGGCACCAAGTTCTTCCAACAGTGCAAAATAGCCCAGTGAGGAAAGGAAACAAGTATATAAATAAACTAACAAGAGAAGTAATAAACAATAAAGAGAAAATATTTCAAGAACATTAACAACACTAAAATAGATCTTTCATATATAAACTATAAAAACCAAAGGATACTAAGCAAGATAGAATAGTGCGCCGGAGTGTAACCTCAAACAAAAGAACTCTACCCAAAGACAGTGAAAGACGATGGTACAGAGGCTATAGCACTACCCAATACTAGATAACAATGGTTTGATTTTGGAGTGTCTATCTCCTAGAAGAGGTGCTTACCATAGATAAAGTCTCTCTTCTACCCTTAACAAGAGGAAAGTAGTCACTGATCAATTACAGTGAATTCTTAACTCCTTGAACGAAGAAGAATTTTTTGGTAATCTGATTGTTGTCAGTTGTATGAGGACACAGGAGAATGCGTTAAGAGTAGGCCAGACTAAACTAAATTTTTTCTAATGAGGCACATTTGCACCTACTTACAGCGGTGCCCTTTTAGCTCGGAAAAGTTTCCTGCTATCTGATTGGTTAGAATTATCTTCTGTAACCATTCAGCGAGCAGGAAACCTTTCCGAGCTAAAAGGGCACCCTGCGAGTCGGTGCAAATCTGACTCACTAAAAAGAATTGACTATAAGGTGTGTGTCTAAAAAAAAAAAAAAAAAAAAAAAAAAAAAAAAAAAAAGAGTCGTAACCATAGAAAGGGGTCCAAGGTAATACAGACCGTATTACCAGTTAAAAACTCCAATAACTATATTTTTAATATAAATATTAATATATTTTATCTGTTGAAATCAATTGTTTTATTGAATAAATAAAGCTTAAAAGTAATTCGAGCATAACCCTTCATATTAGGAGGAAGAAATATAATAATTACCACCACATAAAACTAAGATCGGACTGTTCTCCCATTAAAATATCCTTTTCGACATCAGTCTCACCTTCAGCCCACGCAAAGCTCACCCAAACAAGTCGTTATATGCCATACCTTTCAGAACAATATACCGAGCAACTTTCTCATGAACTATTAAGTTTTGCGCAAAAATGCCTTTTGTATCAAAGAATATGCAAGAAGAGTAAATGTTCAAAGAGTTGGGGCAGTATGGTATGGATTGATTTTCTATGCAGGTTTGGGGATTAAATAATGGGTTAGAAGGCTTTCTGTATATGCCAGTGACCATTATTTTGGAAATACCTGAAATTAGTAATACATACATTACACACACACACACACACACACACATATATATATATATATATATATAAAGTATATATATATATATATATATAAAGTATATATATATATATATATATAAGTATATATATATATATAATATATATATATATATATATGAATTACATATATATATATATATTTATATATATATATACTTTATATATATATATATATATATATACTTTAAGTATATATATATATATATATAAATATATACTGTATATATATATGTAATTCATATATATATATATATATATATATTATATATATACATATGTATATATATATATAATATATTTACATATATATATATATTATATATATATGCATATGTATATATATAATATATATACATATATATATATATATACACACACATAAATATCAAACACAAATGGAATATAATATAGAATTTAAGGACAATAAATGCCAGAATTTATTCTAAAATTCACAATATCAAACAGAAATCTCTGAGTTGGAGTTCTCTAGGTCTGCAACTTAAATAGTTTTAAGAGTAATAATGACCAGACTTGAGGTAACAAAGTAACACAAAAGAAAAGTCAAATGATTAAATAATGCAGATAACTTACAAAAATATAATTTCTTACATATCTAAAGAAAATATACACCTTTAATAAAAAGGTCACTTCGTTTAAAAAAAGCAGTTTCAAGCAGGTTTCCCTTTATATATTTTACATAATCACTTGAATTACAGCTCGGTCTACATTCGATTTCGATAAATTGTAAGATATTTCAAAAGTATCTTATCAAATTAAGGACAAAAGACAATCCTGCGTCACTGAAGGCTGAAAACGGGTCAAAATTATACAATTGGTTTCGGTCAACAAATACTCAATTTTACTTTGTTAACAGCACGTTACGTAATAAGTTTATACTTCGCAATAGCAGTGACAAAACAATGTAGAGGTTTAAAGAGGCAAGCAGGACCATGCCCTAGAGACTGACCATATATACATATGATTAGCGCCTAGGCCTCCTCTCCACCCAAGCAAGGAACAAGGAGGCCCAGGCAATAGCTGATGATGACTCGGCAGATAGGCCTATAGGCTCCCCCAAATCCACCACCCTTAGCTCACAAGGATGATGAGGTCGTAGTGACCCAAAAAACTAATAGATTAATTAGAAATCACAATTGTTTAATGTTATTAACATAAATATTACTGAGCAATTATATAACAATACCTTAATGATATTGATAATGAATATGAATACTACTTTTACTATTCATGCCACCGTAATCATTTTAACCATGAGAGTACACTAGAGCACGCTATTCTATCTTGTTTCTCTTCCTCTTATTTTTATGAATTCTTTATAGTTTATATATGCTAAATCTGATTTAATGTTAATGATCTTGATATATTTTATTTTGGTTTTTATTACTTCTCTTGTATTGTACTTATTTCCTTGTTTCCTTTCTTCACTTGGCTATTTCTTTTCTTTTGGAGCCCTTGGGCTTATAGCATTATGCTTTTCCAACTACGGTTGTAGCTTAGCTAGTAATAATAATAATAATAATAATAATAATAATAATAATAATAAAAATAACCTCGATACATTAATCTAACAATTTCCCCATCCTTGGGAAAATGAGAGAGAGAGAGAGAGAGAGAGAGAGAGAGAGAGAGAGAGAGAGTAAATGAAATTGATAAGTGATACACTAAAAGAAATATATATTTACTCCATATTAAAGATGTAATCAACCAATAAAATCAACCATGAATAAAAATAGAAATTAAAAAAAAAAAAAACCAACGAAAAAAAAAAAAAACGAAAAAAAAAGTCCTTCTGAATGAGATAAGTTCCAAAGAGAGTAAGTAAGCATTCCGGGAGATTACATCAACTATGAATACCTCAATAGTATTAATGGAGACGCAATGCCTTTCCAGCTTCCGTTAAACCTCAAGGCGGCGCTGGAAAGGGAATAGAAGCTACTGGAAGGTATTGCTGGATTGACATGTCCATTCAATCTCACTCTCGGCTTCATCTATCGGAGGAGCGGAGGGTTTGTATGGTATGAGATGTGTATACAAACACACACGCATACATACATACTCACACACACAGATATATATATATATATATATATAGATATATATATATATATATATACTTATGTACACATATATACTATATATATGCATATATATGTATGTATATATATACATACATACATACATATATACATACATACATACATGCATATAACATATGTGTACACACACACACACACATATATATATATATATATATACTTATGTATACATATATACTGTATATATGCATATATATGTATGTATATATACATACATACATACATAAATACATATAATATATGTGTATATACATATATATACATATATATATATATATATATATATAGTATATACGGAGCATAGAAAGAAAGCGTTCAGGAAAAAAAAATAGAGACTTATCAATGAATGCTTATTGCCTATGTATTCCTGCCATCTAGCAAATGCCATTGCATCAAGGGGCCATAATTGAAATGGAGGAGACGGCCTTAAACTTACTGCCTGCCCATTAACCTTTCGGATGCTTTCAAAGTTAGGTTTGAGTGTATAATGGGAACTTGGCAAGTTGCATGTTAATTCAATCACGAATTAGTATACACACGCAACCTGGTCAATACTTTCTCAAACTGTTTTCGCATATTCGATGTATGAAGGAAAGTTTCAAGTGAAGGGAAGTTTCAAGTGAAGGAAAGTTTCAAGTGAAGGAAAGTTTCAAGTGAAATGGATTAGTCATAAATAGGATATTTTTCACCACTGACAATTTTTGCAGAAGTAAAATTCCTACAGTAAAGAATACGATTACACGAAGTGGATTTTAGAAGCAGTAATGTGTGTAATATCGAATTTATTAATAGAGGCAATAAGCCTATCTACTTCACAGATAATCCATAAACCCATTGATAAAAGTTTTAGGAAAATAAATGTGTTTTATTTTCTATCAATTTTTGTCATAGATTTTAAAATTATAGGAGTTAAACAAATCCTTAATCTAAAATTAACATAGAGCCTTAAAACATTTGGAATTCGTGTGACCTAAAAGGAATTAAGAACATGTAATGAATCGTAGTATTAATGTTCAAAACTTACATATTTTTCATCAAAGTATTTTTTACAGTCACCACTATCATTTTATATTTTTCCTTGGCAATCGGGAACAAAATAATAATTTCTCTCTCTCTCTCTCTCTCTCTCTCTCTCTCTCTCTCTCTCTCACCTTTTTTGATAATTAAAATCTATATTCAACAAAAAAATAAACCACATATGATTTGTCCTTATATCCTTAAATATGAGCGTTTTATCATGGTTTAAGTTTCCAGTTTACTAAAACCACTATTACGAGAGAGAGAGAGAGAGAGAGAGAGAGAGAGAGTCGTGGAGACGTAGCGAAAGCTGCTGTTTTCTATTACATTATGAGAGAGAGAGAGAGAGAGAGAGAGAGAGAGAGAGAGAGAATCCTTTGATTTGCGACCGACAATGAAGTCCTGCGCCGTAGGGCGACAGAATGAGTTACTGGAAAAGGAATTTCGGAGGACGTTCTTAGACTTTTGCATCATTCACTATTCATTTCTAACATTTTCCATTTTGGGGGTTTCATTCAAGTTGTGGAAAGGAATTCTGGAAGGTAAATTTAAATGTTTATAAATAACTGTAATTATCAAACATTACCAAATATTGATCTTGGCCAAATTAGGATGATTAGAGTGTAAGGCCAAATCCATTTTGTAGTTTTCATTAAGGAAGTAACTCAAAAAGGTAAACTTTAATGTTTATGAATAATTCCACATTATTATACCTTACAAAATAGTGAACTTGGCTAAATTAGAATATTAAAAGTGTAGGATAAAATATATAATACGGATTTTAAAATATTTCCACCCAACCTTTCTCTCTTCCTGAGAGAGAGAGAGGAGAGAGAGAGAGAGAGAGAGAGAATGTGGACACTGGGGCTTACTAAGATGAGAGAGAGAGAGAGAGAGAGAGAGAGAGAGAGAGAATGTGGGACACTGGGGCTAACAAAGATGAGAGAGAGAGAGAGAGAGGAGAGAGAGAGAGAGAGTCAAAGTCAAAGTCAAAAACCTTTATTCCATTATAAAATGGTTATTGTTACATAACAATATAAATTATTTACATAAAATTCACAATAATTGGATTGTAAAAATCTAGGATATATATACATTCAAATAAAATTTAAAAATATTGCTTAAGTTTCTTTTTGAATAAATCAGAACTAACATTTATACATTTTCTTATTTCCA
>NC_090744.1:119852076-119854576 GCF_036898095.1 Palaemon carinicauda | reverse complement strand
CCTCCAATATTGCCTCATGTCATGTCGAGAGAGAGAGAGAGAGAGAGAGAGAGAGAGAGAGAGAGAGAGAAGGAGAGAGAGATAGAGAGAAAGAGAGAGAGAGATCTTTTCAATGCTTGGAGTGATATTGCCAATTAAGTTTGCATGTTTAATCGTCTAACCATTAGAGTTTTGAGCGAACACATATTGGGAAATGCATAATTCAAAGATCATATCTCGTTGCGAGAGGAAATTTTCAATCTCATCTGTCTTTTTCGGAGACTCAAAGCGAACAAGGAAGAAACTAATATAGACAGAACATTGTAACGGATAATTAAGATTAACGACCGAACGAGAAAATGGTCTAGTTCTTTTTCATGATTTTTTTTTTTTCAAGATGTCTCTATGTAGCTCAGGCCAAATTGAACGAAGTAACAGATTGGCTTTGTGTCTTTGTTTTACGAAATTAATTCTATAAACGCCTACTGCCATAACCAGATTTTGGAATGATATACTTAACTTTTTTCTCACCGTTATCCCTACATTAAGGGGTCGGTTGCGTAATGCGCCCTCTCCAATGCCTTCCATCAAAGGCATCCTATTCCACCGAACCTCTTTCCTCCATAGTATGTGTGTGCGTATATTTGTGTTTATATGTGAGTATAAGGTATGTATATTGTATGGAATTTTTAGTCCTTGGGAAAGACTTACCGATTGTCCTAAGGGCCTATATTCATTGTGTATATGTATATAAATTTATATATGTGGGTGCGTCTATTTATGTATCTGGTGAGTATGAGTGTATGAGTATTGTATGGGAATTTTTAGGTGCTCCTACACCTGGCAGTTTATTCTAGTAATTTGTTTTCTGTGTGGGAAGAGTTTGCTCTCATTTGTCGTTCACTGTATTCGTATGTACCTAATAAAATATTCATTCTGTACCTTTGTTTACGTTATGGGAGGGTAGAGGAAAGAGGGGGACTTTGGAAAACGCAAAGAGTAGAAAAAAAAAGTAAACATGATATGCAAATTACACCACTCGTATATACAATCTCCGTGATGAATGGGTTTTGAATTTCAATTCAGAATATTCGCATTTTTGTTTTATTCCATGAAATACAACAGAGGGTCATTTACATGAAATCAGCGTCTCTCTTGCTGTTTGGACGGCGAAGGTATATGTAGAAGAGCTCTCTCTCTCTCTCTCCTCTCTCTCTCTCCTACTCTCTCTCGTCTCTCTCTCTCTCTCTCTCTCTCTCTCTCTCTCTCTGTATATATATAGTATAATATAATAATATATATGTATATATATAATATATATATATATATATATATATATATATATATATATATGTACTGTATATATATATATCCATTCAGTATGCGTTTATTTTTACATCTATCTATCTGCTATCTATGCACAGTCTATATATATATATATATATCTATATATATATATATATATATATATATATAGAGAGAGAGAGAGAGAGAGAGGGAGAGAGAGAGAGAGGCGCCATATGTTACATCTGGAAGTAGCGAAGTTCCAGGTTTCTTTTTGAGGGACTGCACGTGACATGGAAATTTCCAAACGACATCTCCCCCAAATGAATATTTCAAACTACTTGAAGTTCCTCTAATGAAATTCACCTTGAGAAGAATATTATCTCTGCCCCTATGCAATATTGCAATGAAAGGCTTGCAGTGAAAGTGAAAGAAACAATAAAGAAAATCGATAAAGAATATTTATGGGAAGGGGATAGGAAAAGGAGTTTGGTGTTTAGTAGGGGTATATTTCATGGTCAAGATATGAAGACTATTTTGAGCTCTTCCCACTAACACTTTCTTCCGGTATCTTTCCTTCCTCATCCGCAGCGCCTTCCTGAAATCACCACTTTCAAGTATATTGAGGAGAATCTGCTGAGCTTTTTGCCCCTCGAAGTGAGGTGATGGAAAAACTGGAGGTGATTTGAGGAGGGTCAAGAGTTAGGATGCAGATTGGAGGGAGGAGTCTGTGACATTGCGGATGAAGGGGGAAGAGGATAGTTGACTTTTGGTATTGAAAGATACTTTTCTTTTTAGATAGAAAAAGGGAGAGAAATAACTGCAGTTATTCATTTCTATTTAGAAAATCGAGAGTAATAAATGCAAATATACATTATTCTATCTAGAAAAGGGAGAATGATAGATACAAATATACATTATTCTATTTATATAGAAAAGGGGAGTAATAAATGCAAATATACATTATTCTATTGAGATAGAAAAGGGAGAGTAATAAATACAAATATACCCTATTCCATTCAGATTGAAAAGGGTGAGTGATAAATACTAATATACCCTATTCCATTCAGATAGAAAAGGGTGAGTAATAAATACAAATATACAGTATTCTATTGAGATAGAAAAGGGAGAGTAATAAATACAAATATACCCTATTCCATTCAGATTGAAAAGGGAGAGTAATAAATACTAATATTACCCTATTCCATTCAGATAGAAAAGGGAGAGTAATAAATAC
>NC_090744.1:119842076-119847076 GCF_036898095.1 Palaemon carinicauda | reverse complement strand
ATTATAAGGCCAGGCAGTTAAGCCAAGCATCATTAGGCCAGGCAGTTAAGCCAAAAATCACTAGGCCAGGCAGTTAAGCCAAGCATCATTTTGCCAGGCAGTTAAGCCAAGCATTATTAGGCCAGGCAGTTAAGCCAAGCCTCATTACCCTTTGCAGTTAAGCCAAGCATCATTATGCCAGGCAGTTAAGCCAAGCCTCATTAGGCCAGGCAGTTAAGCCAAGCATCATTAATCCTTGCAGTTAAGCCAAGCATCATTAGGCCTTGCAGTTATGCCAAGCATTATTAGGCCAGGCAGTTGAGCCAAGCATCATTAGACCGGTCAGTTAAGCCAAAAATCACTAGACCAGGCAGTTAACCCAACCATCATTATGCCAGGCAGGTAAGCCAAGCATCATCAGGCTAGCCAGTTAAGCCCAGAATCCTTAAACCTAAAAAAAAAAAAAAAAACTACAAGGCTAGGCATTTAAGACTTTCATCCTAAGAACAGATATTTAAACCATTCATTATAAGGCTAGGCATTTAAGCCATTTATCATTAGGCCAGGGATTTAAGCCATTCATTTTTATGCTCTGCAGTTAAGCCAAACATCATTAGGGTTGGCAAAGGCAAGCATAATTGTGCCAAACATTTAAGCTAAGCATCCTTATGCCAGGCATTTAAGGTAAGCTTCTTTATGCCAGGTATCCAAGCCAAGTATTTTTTTGCAATACAGTTATCTCAAGCATTATCAGGCCAGGCAGTTAAGACAAGCATCCCTATGCCAGGTAGGGAGGCCGTCCCTCCTTAGGCCAGGTAGTTAAGCCAAACATTCTTAGGCCAATCAGTTAAGCCAAACATCCTTAGCTGAAGCAGTTACGCAAAACTTCCTTAGGCATGGCCTCTAAGCCATAGTTCCTAAGGCAAGGCATTTAAGCCATACAACCTTAGCCCAGGCAGTTAAGCCTCGCACCCCTATACAAATCAGGTAAGCCAAACATTTCAAGTCCAGGCGTTCATGCCGAACATTTCAAGTCCAGTCACCTAGGCCCTTCTTTTTAGGCCAGCCAGTTAAGCGTTTCGGTTTTTTTCCGGACAGTTCAGCCATACATAGACCAGGTAGTTAAGCCAAACCTTCTTAGATAAGGCAGGTCAGCCAAACATCCTTAGGCCAGGCAGTTAAGCCATACACCCTCAGACAAAGTAGTTAAGCCAAACATCCTTAGCCCTGTCAGTTGAGCCAAACATCCTTAGCCTAGGCAGTTAAGCTAAGTACCATTAGGCCAGGCAGGTCAGCCAAGCATCTTTAGGCCAGGCAGTTAAGCCAAGCATCATTAGGCCGGGCAGTTAAGCCAAAAATCACTAGGCCTGGCAGGTAAGCCAAATATCACTAGGCTAGGCAGTTAAGCCAAGCATCATTAGGCCAGGCAGTTAATTCAAGCATCATCTGGCAAGGCAGATAAGCCAAGCATCATTAGGCCTTTCAGTTAAGCCAAGAATCATTTTGCCAGGCAGTTAAGCCAAGCATTATAAGGCCAGGCAGTTAAGCCAAGCATCATTAGGCCAGGCAGTTAAGCCAAAAATCACTAGGCCAGGCAGTTAAGCCAAGCATCATTTTGCCAGGCAGTTAAGCCAAGCATTATTAGGCCAGGCAGTTAAGCCAAGCCTCATTACCCTTTGCAGTTAAGCCAAGCATCATTATGCCAGGCAGTTAAGCCAAGCCTCATTAGGCCAGGCAGTTAAGCCAAGCATCATTAGGCCTTGCAGTTAAGCCAAGCATCATTAGGCCTTGCAGTTAAGCCAAGCATTATTAGGCCAGGCAGTTATGCCAAGCATTATTAGGCCAGGCAGTTAAGCCAAGCATCATTAGACCGGTCAGTTAAGCCAAAAATCTCTAGACCAGGCAGTTAACCCAACCATCATTATGCCAGGCAGGTAAGCCAAGCATCATCAGGCTAGCCAGATAAGCCCAGAATCCTTAAACCTAAAAAAAAAAAAAACTACAAGGCTAGGCATTTAAGACTTTCATCCTAAGAACAGATATTTAAACCATTCATTATAAGGCTAGGCATTTAAGCCATTTATCATTAGGCCAGGGATTTAAGCCATTCATTTTTAGGCTCTGCAGTTAAGCCAAACATCATTAGGCTTGGTAAAGGCAAGCATAATTGTTCCAGGCATTTAAGCTAAGCATCCTTATGCCAGGCATTTAAGCTAAGCATCCTTATGCCAGGCATTTAAGGTAAGCTTCTTTATGCCAGGTATCCAAGCCAAGTATTTTTTTGCAGTACAGTTAACTCAAGCATTATCAGGCCAGGCAGTTAAGACAAGCATCCCTATGCCAGGTAGGTAAGCCGTCCCTCCTTAGGCCAGGTAGTTAAGCCAAACATTCTTAGCCCAATCAGTTAAGCCAAACATCCTTAGCTGAGGCAGTTACGCAAAACTTCCTTAGGCATGGCCTCTAAGCCATAGTTCCTAAGGCAAGGCATTTAAGCCATACACCCTTAGCCCAGGCAGTTAAGCCTCGCACCCCTATACAAATCAGGTAAGCCAAACATCCCTAGTCCAGGCTTTCATGCCAACCATTTTAAGTCCAGTCACCTAGGCCCTTCTTTTTAGGCCAGCCAGTTAAGCGTTTCGGTTTGTTCTGGACAGTTCAGCCACACATAGACCAGGTAATTAAGCCAAACCTTCTTAGATAAGGCAGGTCAGCCAAACATCCTTAGGCCAGGCAGTTAAGCCATACACCCTCAGACAAAGTAGTTAAGCCAAACATCCTTAGCCCTGTCAGTTGAGCCAAACATCCTTAGCCAAGGCAGTTAAGCTAAGCACCATTAGGCCAGGCAGGTCAGCCAAGCATCTTTAGGCCAGGCAGTTAAGCCGAGCATCATTAGGCCGGGCAGTTAAGCCAAAAATCACTAGGCCTGGCAGGTAAGCCAAATATCACTAGGCTAGGCAGTTAAGCCAAGCATCATTAGGCCAGGCAGTTAATTCAAGCATCATCTGGCAAGGCAGATAAGCAAAGCATCATTAGGCCTTTCAGTTAAGCCAAGAATCATTTTGCCAGGCAGTTAAGCCAAGCATTATAAGGCCAGGCAGTTAAGCCAAGCATCATTAGGCCAGGCAGTTAAGCCAAGCATCATTAGGCCAGGCAGTTAAGCCAAAAATCACTAGGCCAGGCAGTTAAGCCAAGCATCATTTTGCCAGGCAGTTAAGCCAAGCATTATTAGGCCAGGCAGTTAAGCCAAGCCTCATTACCCCTTGTAGTTAAGCCAAGCATCATTATGCCAGGCAGTTAAGTCAAGCCTCATTAGGCCAGGCAGTTAAGCCAAGCATCATTAGGCCTTGCAATTAAGCTAAGCATCCTTAGGATAGGCAGTTATGCCAAGCATTGTTAGGCCAGGCAGGTAAGCCAAGCATCATTAGACCGGTCAGTTAAGCCAAAAATCACTAGACCAGGCAGTTAAGCCAAGCATCATTATGCCAGGCAGGTAAGCCAAGCATCATCAGGCTAGCCAGTTAAGCCCAGAATCCTTAAAAAAAAAAGAAAAAAAAAGGCCAGGCATTTAAGACAAGCATCATTAGCCTAGGCAGTTAAGCCTGACATCTGTAAACCTAAAAAAAAAAAAAAAAAGTAAAATAGGCCAGGCAGTTAAGACAAGCATCATCAGCCTAGGCAGTTAAGCCTGGCATCCTTAAACCTAAAAAAAAAAAAAATATATGCCAGGCAGTTTAGACAAGCATCTTTAGCCTAGGCAGTTAAGCCTGGCATCCTTAAACCTAAAAAAAAAAAATATGCCAGGCAGTTAAGCCAAGCATCATTAGCCTAGGCAGTTAAGCCTGGCATCCTTAAACCTAAAAAAAAGGAAATTATAAAATAATATTCCTTTCACAAAAATGATAATACCGGTATATTTCTTTTATAAAATAAGCGACGTCGCTATGAAATAAAAATAGTTTGCCATTCACAAAATAACTTAAGAATATATTCCTTTCACAAAATAAAAATAAAATAATATTCCCTCAAAAAAATAAAAAATATTCCTAACACTAAATTTTTTTTGGGGGGGGTTTTATCTTTTATATTTTTTTGGTTTTTTATTTTAGATTTTTTTTTCATTTTTTTTTTCATTTTTTATTTGCTTTCTTTCTGGCTTCTTAATTATTTTGGATTTTTTCCTCCTGAGTTCGTTCGTTATGAACCTTATTTTCGCTCGTTTCCAAAACCGGAACTACGGGACCAAGGGGGGCCCAAGAGAACTTGTCCCGTTTTGGTTTCTTCTTCTTTGGTTTCCTTACCAAAAGTTTCCTTGTAGGTCCTTCTTGTTTTTCTTCCTTCACAACGACTACTGTCTTGTCATCTTCTGCTGCAGCTTCACACCTTTCAACGTCACCCATTCCTTCATCTTTTATAACATTTTCCAAATCTCTCTTCTGAAGTTGACTCTTCAGTGAAGAGATGTCATCCTTCGCTGCAGATAATTCTTTCTTCATTTGATCTTCTACGTTAGTCATTCGAACAATCTTACCGTTCAAATTTTTTTCTCGTTTAACTTTGTTCTCCAGTTGTTCTCGAAGACCATCGTTCTTCTTTGTGACTGTGAACACTGCCTCCTTTAGCTCATGATTTTGTACCAGAGCTTTAGAAAACTCTCCCTGCAGCTCTTCTACTAGCCTTTGGTGTCCTTGGCTTCTTTTCTGATCATTAGCACGAGCCTCCATCAGCTCTTTTTCTAGTTTGATTTTCTCTACAGCCAATTCTTTATTAAGGAAGCTTTGTTCCTTATTGGATATTTTGAGAACTTCATTCTCTGCCAGAAGGATCGATTTCAGCTCGTCATGAGCCTCGATTTCCTTTTTGGCCTTTTCCAGTTCCTCGTTCAACTGAACTATTTTCCTTGTGTTTTCTTCATCCAAAGTCACTTTATCTTCAAGCTCTTGTTTCAGAGCTTCCTTCTTTCTCACAAGTGCTGATTCCATCTGATTTTGGACATAATTTTTCTCCTGAGCCATTTTCAGCTC
>NC_090744.1:119829576-119837076 GCF_036898095.1 Palaemon carinicauda | reverse complement strand
TCCTAGTTGGAAAAGCAAAATGCTATAAGCCAAAGGAGGTTCCAACAGGGAAAATTGCCCAGTGAGGAAAGGAAACAAGGAAAAATAAAATATTTTAAGAACATCAACAACACCAAAATGAATATTTAATATAAAAACTATTAACAAAACAAGAGAAAGAGAAATAATATAGAATAGTGTGCACTGAGTGTACTCTCAAGCCAGAGAACTCTAACCCAAGATAGTGGAAGACCATGGTACAGAGGTTATGACACTATCCAAGACTAGAGAACAAATGTTTGATTTTGGAGGGTCCTTCACCTAGAATAGTAGTAGTAGTATTACAATATAAGCTACATAACGAGCTTCGCAGCTCACCCTAATTCTAAAGCTGCAGCAATTTCTTAACATTAACTTCTTAGTTCAACCGACAGCTTTCCCTTGACAGTTGCATCTCAGGGGTGAAGGGCCTTTTAGGCTCCAGTTATAAATCATGTATCTGAAATTTATAAAGCAATTCCATTGTTACCAAATCAAAATTGTGATTGCCTTTTTACTCTTAGTATTATCATCATATCATCCCCTTCGCATATTGACAGTCGTCTCTACCTCTCCATTCCTTATCTCTTCCTGCTTCATAGACATTAGCCATGTAGGCCTCGGTCTCCCAACTCTTCTACTGCCTCATGGAGCCTACTTAAATGTTATGTGAACTAATCTTCACTGGCAATAAGAAACACACTTATATAGAAAGAAGAGTTATTAAAAAACTATAAATGAGAAAATCTAAATCTCTACATAGAGAAGCCAGACGTACGAAGTGTCCAGAGTGTATAAATCAGCACTATTTGTGCTGGAAATTTCCTTTCCATTTCCGTCTCGGGGAGATTTTTCATCGGCAAACGATTGGCCTTCCTTTGAATGTCGAGCACAGGTTGATATTGGGTGTGGGGGCATAACCCCCTGTCCCCCTTCATGAAAAGAAATAAATTAAAGCACTGAATCAGCTGGTATGTGACCTGCATTATGAAAACCAGTAAAAGAGTCCACCGTGTGTTATATACGATTTTTTTTTCAAGATTATTTTCCTCCGGTGTGATAGTAAGGGGTTGGGGTATTGTAGGGGGAAGGAGGATGGGGAATTGATGGGGAAGGGGGGGTGGGTGGGTGTTGGGGAGGTTTATTACCCATGCGTCAGGTAGATACTGGAAAGTTACGCGTTGGGAATTTTGATGTTCATTTCGCGGATGAAAATTCAACTTTTCGTGAAAGTGTTAAAACAACTTAAAAAAAAAATTATTAACGAAAAATACGATAGCATATATATATATATATACACACACACACACACACACACACACACATATATATATATATATATATATATATATATATATATATATATATATATATATATATATATATACACACGTGTCCATTCATTTGAGCGAAGTCAAGTTGAGCGATGTCACGTTCGCCGAAGTCCTTTTTTGCGAACTTACATTTTGTGCATTTGAGCGATGCTTATTAAGCGATGTCAGTTTGAGCGAACTTTGGACAGTTTTCACAAGATGAATTGAGCGAAGTCTATTTGAACTAAGTCAAATTGTTGAATATAATGAATATATATATATATATATATATATATATATATATATATATATATATATATATATGTGTGTGTGTGTGTGTGTGTGTGTGTGTAAAAAAAAAAGAATATTTTTGGGTGTAAAAAAAATAAAACTAAAATGTAATTTTTTTTTATTTTTTACAGAAAAACATATAAAAGCTAATATGTAAAAATTCAAGAAATTCATGAAATATACCTATAATAATGTAAATTTATTCAAAATGTAATTTTGTAAGTTATGTGTTTAAGGTAAACTAATTTCTACATCTTCTCTAGAATCAATAACGCTCTTAGGTCTTCTTTCTGAGTTCTCATATTTCCTCTTCTTACGTAAAGGCTCTCCTGACATTATTCCCAAATATTTAGTCCTCTGTAGGCTCTCTTCCTTTCCTAATGGAAAGCAGTATACCATCCTTCCACGGCATTGTTTGTTCGGGGAAGAACCATTTGAAACCTCTCGAAAACGTTCCACAATGATAACGGAAATCTGGGTCTTCTCCGGTTGTTTGACATTGGGCGGCCGATATAGGTATATTCAAAATAATCGAAAATTACGTCGAGATCTTAGTCATAACTTTCCAAATTACGCAAGGCTTCAAACCCTTTTATGACATCACCCGTAGGGAGAAATGCCGTGCAGGTCATCATTTTGATCAACGTCCTAACATTTTCTTCGTTCACATATTTTTCTTTCAGCCACATGTTGATTATTTTTCTCCGCACACACTGCCTTAAATGAAAGAAACATCCTGATATGTTTGCGCGTGGGAATATGCTTGCTATTGCATTTTTTGACGCAATTTCAAAGTCTATGAAAACTGAGATAGGATCTAGTAAAGGCTCTAGGGATTTCAACTTGTTAAAAACTAATTTGTAACTTTCTTCACCTTTATTCGTGAGTAAAACATATATATATATATATATATATATATATATATATATATATATATATATATATATATATATATTGTAGGCAATAGGTTGGCCAGGGCACCAGCCACCGTTGAGATACTACCGCGAGAGAGTTGTGGTCTTCTGACTAGCCAGACAGTACTACATTGGATCCTTCTCTCTGCCCATGGTTCATTTCCCCTTTGTTTACACACACACATACACAGCGAATAGTGTGACTTATTTTTTACCTATTCTCTTCTGTCCTCATACACCTGACAACTCTGAGATTACCAAACAATTCTTCTTTACTCAAAGGGTTTACTACTGCACTGTAATTATTTAGTGGCCATTTTTCTCTTTGTAAGGGTAGAAGGGCTCATCAGGTGGGTTTTGCCAACTTTTATATTTGCAGGCTTGGTTTCCACGACCCTTTCCTATAGCCCAGCATCTTTAGGCCAGGCATTTAAGCCTCTCAATATAAGGCCAGGCTTTTAGCCATTCATTATAGGGCCAGCAATTTAGGCCATTCATCCTAAGCAGGGCTTTTATGCCATTCATTATAAGGCTAGACATTTAAGCCACTCATCCTAAGGCCAGGCTTTTAAATCATTCATCCTAAGGCCAGGCATTTAAGCCATTCATTATAAGGCTAGGCATTTAAACCTTTCTTCTTAAGGCCAGGCTTTTAAATCATTCATCCTATGGCCAGGCCTTTAAGCCTTGCATTATAGGGCCAGGCATTTAAGCCATTCATTTTCAGGGTAGGCATTTAAGCCACTCGTCCTCTGGCCAGGCATTTAACATTCCATCCTAAGGCCAGGCATTTAAGCCAAATATTATAAGGCTAGGCATTTAAGCCTTTCATCCTAAGGCCAGGCATCTAAGCATTTCATTATAAGGCTAGGCATTTAAGCCATTCATACTAAGGCCAATCATTTAAGCCAATCATTAAAAGGCCAGGCATTTAAACTATTAGTCCTAAGGCCAGTCTTTTAGGCTATTCATTATAAGGCCAGGCATTTAAGCCATTCATTTAAAGGCCAGGCTTTTAGCCATTAATTTTAAGGCCAGGCATTTATGCCATTCATCCTAAGGCTAGTCTTTCAGGCCATTAATTATAAGGCCAGGCATTTAATGCATTCATCCTAAGGCCAGGCATTTAAGTCATTCAATATAAGACTAAGCATTTAATCCTTTCGTCGTAAGGCCAGGCATTTAAGCCATTCATTATAAGGCTAGGCATTTAAGCCTTTCATCCTAAGGCTAGGCATTTAAGCCTTTCATCCTAAGGCCAGGCTTTTAAATCATTCATCCTAAGGCCAGGCATTTAAGCCATTCATTATGAGACTAGGCATTTAAGCCATTCATTATAAGGCTAGGCATTTTAACCATTCCCCTAAGGCCAGACATTTAAGCCAATCATTTTATGGCCAAGCATTTAAGCCATTCATCCTAAGGCCAGGCATTTAAGCCATTCATTACAAGGCTAGGCATTTAAGCCTTTCATCCTAAGACCAGATATTTAAGCCATTCATTATAAGGCTAGGCATTTAAGCCATTTATCATTAGGCCAGGCATTTAAGCCATTCATTTTTAGGCTCTGCAGTTAAGCCAAACATCATTTGGCTCTGCATAGGCAAGCATAATTGTGCCAGGCATTTAAGCTAAGTCTCCTTATGCCCGGCATTTAAGGCAAGCTTCTTTATGCCAGGTATCCAAGCCAAGTATTTTTTTGCAATACAGTTAACTCAAGCATTATCAGGCCAGGCAGTTAAGACAAGCATCCCTATGCCAGGTAGGGAAGCCGTCCCTCCCTAGGCCAGGTAGTTAAGCCAAACATTCTTAGGCTAGTCAGTTAAGCCAAACATCCTTAGCTGAGGCAGTTACGCAAAAGTTCCTTAGGCATGGCCTCTAAGCCATAGTTCCTAAGGCAAGGCATTTAAGCCATACAACCTTAGCCCAGGCAGTTAAGCCTCGCACCCCTATACAAATCAGGTAAGCCAAACATTTTAAGTCCAGGCGTTCATGCCAAACATTTCAAGTCCAGTCACCTAGGCCCTTCTTTTTACGCCAGCCAGTTAAGCGTTTCAGTGTTTTCCGGACAGTTCAGCCACACATAGACCAGGTAGTTAAGCCAAACCTTCTTAGATAAGGCAGGTCAGCCAAACATCCTTAGGCCAGGCAGTTAAGCCATACACCCTCAGACAAAGTGGTTAAGCCAAACATCCTTAGCCCTGTCAGTTGAGCCAAACATCCTTAGCCAAGGCGGTTAAGCTAAGCACCATTAGGCCAGGCAGTTAAGCCAAGCATTATTAGGCCAGGCAGTTAAGCCAAGCATCTTTAGGCCAGGCAGTTAAGCCAAGCATCATAAGGCCAGGCAGTTAAGCCAAAAATCACTAGGCCAGGCAGTTAAGCCAAATATCACTAGGCCAGGCAGTTAAGCCAAGCATCATTATTCCAGGCAGTTAATTCAAGCATCATCTGGCAAAGCAGATAAGCCAAGCATCATAAGGCCTTTCAGTTAAGCCAAGAGTCATTTTGCCAGGCAGTTAAGCCAAGCATCATAAGGCCAGACAGTTAAGCCAAGCATCATTAGGCCAGGCAGTTAAGCCAAAAATCACTAGGCCAGGCAGTTAAGCCAAGCATCATTTTGCCAGGCAGTTAAGCCAAGCATTATTAGGCCAGACAGTTAAGGCAAGCATCAATAGCCCTTGCAGTTAAGCCAAGCATCATTATGCCAGGCAGTTAAGCCAAGCCTCATTAGGCCAGGCAGTTAAGCCAAGCATCATTAGGCCTTGCAGTTAAGCCAATCATTCTTAGGATAGGCAGTTAAGCCAAGCATTATTAGGCCAGGCAGTTAAGCCAAGCATCATTATACCGGTCAGTTAAGCCAAAAATCATTAGGCCAGGCAGTTAAGCCAAGCATCATTATGCCAGGCAGGTAAGCCAAGCGTCATCAGGCTAGCCAGTTAAGCCCAGAATCTCCCCCCCCAAAAAAAAAAAAATATGCCAGGCAGTTAAGGCAAGCATCATTAGCCTAGGCAGTTAAGCCTGGCATCCTTAAAAAAAAAAAAAAAAAAAAAAAAAAATAGGCCAGGCAGTTAAGACAAGCATCATAAGCCTAGGCAGTTAAACCTGGCATCCTAAAATATATATATATATATATATATATATATATATATATATATATATATATATATATATATATATATATATATGCCAGGCAGTTAAGGCAAGCATCATTAGCCTAGGCAGTTAAGCCTGGCATCCTTAAACCTAAAAAAAAAAAAAAAAAAAAATATGCCAGGCAGTTTAGACAAGCATCATTATGCCAGGCAGTAAGCCTGGCATCCTTAAACCTAAAAAAAAAAAAAAAAAAAAAAAAAATATGCCAGGCAGTTTAGACAAGCATCATTAGCGTAGGCAGTTAAGCCTGGCATCCTTAAACCTAAAAAAAAAAAAATAAATAAAATATGCCAGGCAGTTAAGGCAAGCATCATTAGCCTAGGGCAGTTAAGCCTGGCATCCTTAAACCTAAAAAAAAAAAAAAAAAAAAAAAATATGCCAGGCAGTTTAGACAAGCATCATTAGCCTAGGCAGTTAAGCCTGGCATCCTTAAACCTAAAAAAAAAAAAAAAAATATGCCAGGCAGTTAAGGTAAGCATCATTTGCCTAGGCAGTTAAGCCTGGCATCCTTAAACCTAAAAAAAAAAAAAAAAAAATATATGCCAGGCAGTTAAGACAAGCATCATTAGCCTAGGCAGTTAAGCCTGGCATCCTTAAACCTAAAAAAAAGAAAATGATAAAATATTCCTTTCACAAAAATAATAATACCGGTATATTCCTTTTATAAAATAAGTGACGTCGCTATGAAACAAAAATAGTTTTCCTTTCACAAAATAACTTAAGAATATATTCCTTTCACAAAATAGAAATAAAATAATATTTCCTTAAAAAAATGAAAAATATTCTTAACACTAAATTTTTTGTTTTTGGTTTTTAATTTTAAATTTTTTCTTTTGGTTTTTATTTTTTAATTTTTTTTTGGTTTTTTTATTTTATATTTTTTTTTGTTTTTTTTTTTTCATTTTTCATTTGCTTTCTTTCTGGCTTCTTAATTATTTTGGATTTTTTCCTCCTGAGTTCGTTCGTTATGAACCTTATTTTCGCTCGTTTCCAAAACCGGAACTACGGGACCAAGGGGGGCCCAAGAGAACTTGTCCCGTTTTGGTTTCTTCTTCTTTGGTTTCCTTACCAAAAGTTTCCTTGTAGGTCCTTCTTGTTTTTCTTCCTTCACAACGACTACTGTCTTGTCATCTTCTGCTGCAGCTTCACACCTTTCAACGTCACCCATTCCTTCATCTTTTATAACATTTTCCAAATCTCTCTTCTGAAGTTGACTCTTCAGTGAAGAGATGTCATCCTTCGCTGCAGATAATTCTTTCTTCATTTGATCTTCTACGTTAGTCATTCGAACAATCTTACCGTTCAAATTTTTTTCTCGTTTAACTTTGTTCTCCAGTTGTTCTCGAAGACCATCGTTCTTCTTTGTGACTGTGAACACTGCCTCCTTTAGCTCATGATTTTGTACCAGAGCTTTAGAAAACTCTCCCTGCAGCTCTTCTACTAGCCTTTGGTGTCCTTGGCTTCTTTTCTGATCATTAGCACGAGCCTCCATCAGCTCTTTTTCTACTTTGATTTTCTCTAGAGCCAATTCTTCTTTAAGGAAGCTTTGTTCCTTATTGGATATTTTGAGAACTTCATTCTCTGCCAGAAGGATCGATTTCAGCTCGTCATGAGCCTCGATTTCCTTCTTGGCCTTTTCCAGTTCCTCATTCAACTGAACTATTTTCATTGTGTTTTCTTCATCCAAAGTCACTTTATCTTCAAGCTCTTGTTTCAGAGCTTCCTTCTCTCTCACAAGTGCTGATTCCATCTGATTTTGGGTATCATTTTTCTCCTGAGCCATTTTCAGCTCCGCTTTCAACTCTTGAATT
>NC_090744.1:119807076-119819576 GCF_036898095.1 Palaemon carinicauda | reverse complement strand
TAGTAAAACTGTACATTTTGAAGGGATAAAATATATGAATACTTTTATTTTCTCTTTAAAAGAGAAAAAAAGATCAGATTCTTAAATTCAAGTAACAGGAATCACAATAAATGAATCATCTAAGAAAAACAAATCTAAAAGGAAACAAATAAAACATCAATAAGAACCCGTAATTGCAAGTGATTTGCGCTCGTTGCAATACATGTCTGGTACGATAAGTTATTGATCAGTAATTTATTTGAGTAATAACTTACCGTTGTTGTTGTTGTTGTTGTTGTTGTTGTTTTTTCATGACGATACGAACAAGGGACGCCTACAGATATTTGCTTTTCACGGAATACCATGTAATTTTCCTTATATATCACCTGCTTAATTATATCCTATATATACACACGCTTTGATAAATATCCCATACACCCTTTGATAACTCTTATATATAATCCTATTTATAGCGAATGTTTCCCTGAAGGAAAGTCGTGACGTCAAAACGTGGGCAACGATTTCATGGCTGAAGATAAATAATAGAATACCTTTTGGAAAGTTAAACAAACGATCATTCTCTCTCTCTCTCTCTCTCTCTCTCTCTCTCTCTCTCTCTCATCTATGTATATATTTCAATGTCACATCCATAAAGAATTTGTGCATACACACACACACATATATATATATATATATATATATATTATATATGTATATGTATATATATATATATATATATATATATATATCTCTGTACATATATATGCATAAGTATATATATATATATATATATATATATACAAATTTTTATGGATATGACATTGAAATATACACATAGATAAATGTATATGATCAACTAATTTAGAGACGTTATGTTATATCGGTACAGAAATAACCTTATCTATCATTCCCTTTAATTATGGTATTATTATTATAAGGATATGTTTTTTTTTGATTGTCGAATATTACGGAAGAAAACTGCATTCATACGAAGACGAAAAACACGCATAGTTTTTTATTCATCTTGTCGAAGATTTCAGAGGTCTCTCTTGATGAAATGCTTGTGTACTTGGAGATGTGAGATATGAGAAAACGAGATGATGGAAGATTGTACACACACATTCTCTATCTCTCTCTCTCTCTCTCTCTCTCTCTCTCTCTCTCTCTCTCTCTCTGCTCGATTAGTTCTCTTGCGACAGATTTTAAGAGATACTCAAACATTATAATCATTGTACTTTATTGTGACATTCCGGTTGAAATCAAAATCCTACAATGGTTGAATTAGGTGCAGACTGCTCCAGTTTGAGGAGACAAACACTCAGTGACAAGGTTGAGCAAATAGGAAAAGATGAGGAAAGAGGAAAGAAAACAAGATTGGAAAGCGCATAACAAAATGTTTATTCAGATGATGGAACATTAACTTCGCTGTGATTAGGTTAGTCTTGCTCGGTAGAAAAGTGAATACAGAACATGTAAATCTAATTGCCAAATATAATATTATAACTGTAAAAGTGACTTACCAAATAATGATATAAGTAGGTTTATTTTTTGATTTGTTGATAGTATTGCCAGTGGAAATAAAATGATGAATTCTTTACTACAAAAGGAAATTTTACTGGCGCTAACTTAGAAGCTGGAATATAATCCTTCAAGGATTATGTTAATCAAAAACTTTCTGGTTTTTTTTTTTTTTTTTTTTTTTTTTTTTTTTGTAAATCCACTGAGGCTTTACAAATATACTTCAACATTCAAACACATGCAACATTCAGAGATATAAGAGTCAACATTAGAGTGTGTCATTAACCCTGTATTATATAAAAATCGTATTATTTCCTCGAATGTAAAACTCGCTTGCTTCTTCAATGCAGAATACTCCAAAGTAGTTCTTTTTTCAGAGGTTGATAATTTTAATGTACGAAGAACTTCATTTACTTAGTAAGCATTTTCTAAATGGTGTTGAGACTGTGCAGTAAGTGCAAGTGTTTTGTCAGCCAACAATGTTGGCCTTCTGGAAGCTTTGTAAATTTTGCAGACGCTTGATCCATATTCTAAATTATTTTTGTTATTATTACTTGCTAAGCTACAACCCTAATTGGAAAAGCAGGATGCTATAAGCCCAGGGACTCCAACAGGGAAAATAGCTCAGCGAGGAAAGGAAACAAAGAAAAATAAAATATTTAAAGAGCAACAAGATTAAATAAATATCTCTTATATAAACTATAAAACCTTTAACAAAACAAGAGGAAGAGAAATAAGATAGAATAGTGCACCCTTAAGCAAGAGAACTGTAACCCAAGACAGTGGAAGACCATGGTACAGAGGCTATGGCACTACCCAAGACTAGAGAACAATGGTTTGATTTTTGAGTGTCCCTCTCCTAGAAGAGCTGCTTGCCATAGCCAAAGAGTCTCTTCTACCCTTACCAAGAGAAAAGTGGCTACTGAATAATTACAGTGCAGTAAGAAGAATTGTTAGGTAATCTGCGTCGTCAGGTGTATGAGGACAGAAGAGACTATGTAAAGAATAGGCCAGACTATTCGGTGTATGTGTTAGACAAAGGGAAAATGAACCGTAACCAGAGAGAAGGATCGAAAGTACTACTGTCTGTCCAGTCAAAAGACCCCATAACTCTCTAGCGGTAGTATCTCAACGGGTGGCTGGTGCCCCGGCCAACCTACTACTTCAAATGCTTTAGTTGGGTCATAGAGTGTAGAGATCAATGAATGGGAAAAGGTAAGGGTGTCCTTGTGACGTGGGTGAGGTCATTACTATGTCGATATGAATTATTATTATTATTATTATTATTATTATTATTATTATTATTATTATTATCATTAAATGCTCTTACACCTGGCAGTTTATTCTAGTAATTTGTTTTCTGTGTGGGAAGTGTTTGCCCTTATTTGTCGTTCACTGTATCCATATGTACCTAATAAATATTCATTGTGTACCTTTGTTTACGTTATGGGAGGGTAGAGGAAAAGAGGGGGACTTTTGAAAACGCAAATAGTAGAAAAAAAGGTAAACATGATATGCAAATTACACCACTCGTATATACAATCTCCGTGATGAATGGATTTTGAATTGCAATTCAGAATATTCGCATTTTTTTTTTTCATGAAATACAACAGAGGGTTATTTACATGAAATCAGCTTCTCTTTTGCTGTTTGGACGACGAAGGTAAAAATAGAAGTCTCTCTCTCTTTCTCTTTATATATATATATATATATATATATATATGTATATATATAAATATATATGTATATGTATATTTATATATATATATATATATATATATATATCCATCCATTCAGTATGCATTTATTTGTATATCTGTATCTGCTATCTATGCACAGTCTATATATATATATATATATATAGAGAGAGAGAGAGAGAGAGAGAGAGAGAGAGAGAGAGAGAGAGAGAGAGAGATAATTATATAAAAGTTATATTCTCATTAATATATACATTCTATGCTATGCTGTATAAGTAATATATGTGCATCTACTGTATATATATATATATATATATATAGAGAGAGAGAGAGAGAGAGAGAGAGAGAGAGAGATTGTTATCAAAGTATTGAGAAAATCGTCTACCTTCAGAGAGAGAGAGAGAGAGAGAGAGAGAGAGAGAGAGAGAGAGAGAGAATGTTGAAAAACATTCATATCAAAGTATTAAGGAGAGAGAGATAAACATTCATATCAAAATAACAAGAAAATCGTCTATCAGAGAGAGAGAGAGAGAGAGAGAGAGAGAGAGAGAGAGAGAGAGAGAGGTTGTTAATAAATATCCATATCAAAATAACAAGAAAATCGTCTACCAGACAGAGAGAGAGAGAGAGAGAGAGAGAGAGAGGGGGGGGGGGTTAAAGCCACCCCACCAATTTTACCAGGTTAAGGTTTTAATCCATAACAGATTCTTATTTTGCCTCCTGCCCAGTTGAGTTCGTTGCTGTGATTGCAATTGCTTTGAAGAAGATCACTTCAAGTTTTGCAGTAAACGATTTTATTGAATTTAACAGCAAAATAAGATAGAAAAAAAAATTTCTTCATCGTTATTAGAATGATGATGATGATTATTATTATGATTATTATTATTATTGTTATTAATTATATATCTATTTATTGTTTTTATTTAGAATTATTATTATTATTGTTGTTGTTGTTGTTGTTGTAGTGTCATTTTTTTCAGGGTTAAGGCAACCCACACTTTTCATTGGTAGGTCTCTCTCTCTCTCTCTCTCTCTCTCTCTCTCTCTCTCTCTCTCTCTCTCTCTCTCATTTTGTATTAAAGCCTTCGCATATATACTTACTCAAAGTTTAAAGGTTTAAAGGCCGCTCATGAATGGCAGAGGCAAGTGACAGTGGTATTGCCCTATCAAGCAGGACAATGCCCTAGAGACTGCCCATATGTCATATGATCAGCGCCCAAGCCCCCTCTCCACCCAAACTAAGACCAGGAAGGGCCAGGCAATGGCTGCTTATGACTCAACAGATAGGCCTTTAGGGGTGGTAGGACAATTGCGTACTGGACATTTGCGTCCCGGACAATTGCGTCCCGGACAATTGCGTCCCCGGACAATTGCGTCCCCGGACTTTTTCGTCCCAGAAATTTGCGTACCTGTACCTTGTTTTTAGTGATCAGGTAATATTTGTTAAGAGATCCGGAAATAACTCTGTCTCTTTATATGTCTGTATGCATGTATGTATGCATGCTATTGCTCGATTACAGAACTACCAATTACTGTAAATAAGATATATGTCATAAAACCACTGAGGTACAGAACTTAGAATTACTGTACTTATCTATGATTTTACTTTTGTATTTACGTAGACCTTTAGAAAGCAATTCCTGATTTCTCCAGAAGCAGAAGAGACTTTTTATTCACGGCAGTTTAACCTCAGTTGTCGGAGTGGGCATAGCATTCAACCAACTCTCAATTTCATCGTGGAATGATCATGATCGAACAGCTGATGACTTGCCGAGGTCCAATAATAGTTTCGAAGGGTGGCATAACACAATTCAGAATTATATAACATGTCATCACCACTCCATTTGGAAACTAATTGACGCCCTAAAGAATCAAGAAGCTGTGGCGGAGAAAAAGGAAAGTAGATTATCTTTCTTACGAGACGTTGTTCATAACGTGCATACCTTTTAGGTATGAGCTTAAAAGTAGCCATCGTAAGTCATTATTAAAAAAATATAACCTAAACTATTTAGACATTAAAGAAAATTTATAGTGTATACATATATATAAAAATTTTCCATTTTATAAAGTTTTTAAAGATGATAAAACGTGCAAATGAAATATTGATGTCTATATATATGTTCTTTCGTGTCCAGTATGGCTAAAGGTATAATTATTGCCAAAGTATGAATTAAGAATCTAAATTATTTGATGCTATTAAAACATATGCATATCCAGGGTGGATAAAGGTATAAGTAAAATTACTGTGTAAAAGTATAGTGTAAAGGTAAAGATGAAAAGCTTTATAGAATCAGTAAAACACACATACAGGTACGCAAATACCTGGGACGCATATGTCCGGGGTCGCAATTGTCCGGGGACGCAATTGTCCGGGACACAACTGTCCGGGACGCAAACGTCCAGTACGCAAATGTCCTAGAACCGCCTTTAGGCTCCCCCAAACCCCCCAACCTTATCTCACAAGGATGGTAAGGTTGCAGACACTAATGACACTAGCGAGACTGAGCGGGATTCAAACCCCCGACTGGTAAACACCAGGCAGAGACGTTACCAATCAGGCTTAACGTGGTGAAAGGGTTTTGTGTTTCGCCATGAACAGCAAAGCTGTACTAGCTAGGGCACCCCATACTAAGTTGTTTTGCTGTGAGCGATCAGACAAAAGTCTCCTACCATCACCAATCCTGCACTGGCCAGCGTGGTGGTGAAAACTGGCTAGTACAGTGGTAATGTGTTTGCCATACATTCGCTTGGCGGCAGATCGATCCCAGCCCCGGGACGTGAGTTTAAGCTGTTTACTGGGGAGGCCACTGCTGTGATTTGGCACCAGAGGGGGTGGGTTGAGGTTTGCCCAGTTGATGTTCTGGTGAGTATCTAAACCCAGATACAATTAAAGACATATCCGAGGCCTTTTTCCTGCAGTGGACTAGAAATGGTTGGATTTGTTGTTGTTGTTGTTTAGCTTTTTTTTCCATCAGCCGGCTAGATACTTTTTGTCATAAACAAAGCATTTAAATAAAGCAATTAGCCTCTATTAATTATATAATTACCTAAGATAAATTTACATTTAATGTTTTTTTTCGTCATTGTAGGCGTAAGTGCAATTAGACTTCTGTTTAATGTATTTTTATGGAAGATTTTTCACCGCTGGTAAAATTGTAATCTAGAACTCGCAAATATCATAGAAATATAAACTAGAGGGGCACTCAGTAGAGCGCAGACCTCCGCCGCAGAAGCTTATTTCTCGACATTTTGTTAGACATGGACCTTTGAAATTAACATGTATTAATTGGCGTGGCTATTCGTGTGTTTCAATTTGAACCAAGTTTGAAGTCTCTGTGACACCGTTGTCCAAACTTATAGCTGATTACGTGAATTGGACATTTCGCTTGACGGTGACCTTGACTTTTGACCTTGATCTCCCAAAACTTAGTCATTTCCAGCATTTTGCATTTGATCCCTGAAAGTTTCATTACTCTACGATCAAAGTTGTGGTCATGGAGCTGTTCACAGTCAAACACACATACACACACAGGGGGGGTAAAACATAACCAAGTTTGTTGGTGGAGGTAATAATAAAAAAATAATTACTACTACTACTACTACTACTACTACTACTACTACTACTACTACTACTACTACTGCCAATTGCGACGACTAACCTAGCCTAGAAGATGTTGGACAGCAAAGTTGGAGACAGGAAGTGAAAAAAAGAGAACTTTACAACTTGGGTCGTCTCGCGGGAGGAAATTTATTTGACGGAAAAGTTCATCTCCTAAAAACTTTCAGCCTTTAAACCTTTGTTTACGAATTTCCCAATTGTTTACTCTTTTGTTTAGAACGTCTTGTTTCCTCTTCTTGTTTACATGGACAGATGGTAACAGACGTCCAAATCGGACGATTAAATCTCAGTGGCTTAATACAAAGAAACATCTCTCTCTCTCTCTCTCTCTCTCTCTCTCTCTCTCTCTCTCTACATGTCTGTCTACGTAGGTAGACAGGTCTATGAGAGAGAGAGAGAGAGAGAGAGAGAGAGAGAGAGAGAGAGATGAGGTTGCTGGGCCTACGCCCTTCAACCTGGCTCGGAAAAAGAAGAGAACTTGTCCCGTTTTGGTTTCTTCTTCTTTGGTTTCCTTACCAAAAGTTTCCTTGTAGGTCCTTCTCCTTCTTGTTTTTCTTCCTTCACAACGACTACTGTCTTGTCATCTTCTGCTGCAGCTTCACACCTTTCAACGTCACCCATTCCTTCATCTTTTATAACGTTTTCCAAATCTCTCTTCTGGAGTTCCTTCTTCAGTGAAGAGATGACATCCTTCGCTGCGGATAATTCTTTCTTCATTTGATCTTCTACGTTAGTCATTCGAACAATCTTACCGTTCAAATTTCTTTCTCGTTTACCTTTGTTTTCCAGTTGTTCTCGAAGTCCTTCGTTCTTCTTTGTGACTGTGAACATTGCCTCCTTTAGCTTATGATTTTGTACTAGAGCTTTAGAAATCTCTCCCTGCAGCTCTTCTACTAGCCTTTGGTGTCCTTGGCTTCTTCTCTGATCATTAGCACGAGCCTCCATCAGCTCTTTTTCTAGTTTGATTTTCTCTAGAGCCAATTCTTCTTTAAGGAAGCTTTGTTCCTTATTGGATATTTTGAGAACTTCATTCTCTGCCAGAAGGATCTATTAACTTAGACAATGCCCTAGAGGCTGAACATATGATATATGATCAGCACCCAAGCCACCTCTCCACCCAAGTTAGGACCAAGGAAGGCCAGGCAATGGCTGCTTATGACTCAGCAGATAGACCTATAGGGTCCCCATAACCCCCCATACTTAGCTCACAAGGGTGGTGAGATTGCAGCGACCAAAGGAACTTACGAGTTTGAGCGGGTCTCGAACCCCTGTCTGGCATTCTCCAGACAAGATCGCTACGATCTGGCCACCACAAGGGGTTTTGTGCTTGTTTACATATGTGTGTGTTATTTTGTGTGTGTGTGTGTTCGACTATAGGGTATGTACAGTACATGCAAACGTAAGTAACGTAAGTTACCGTTGTTAGGTTAACATTCTTATTTTGCAATATTCATCGTGTACAAAATTGAAGGCTATCGAACTCATATATATATATATATATATATATATATATATATATATACATATATATATATATATACATATATATATATATGGCCTTGATCAGATTTCGCCTTTCGTCTCTGTCTTGAGCTTTTAATTCAATATTTCATTCATCATCTTCTACTTCACGCTTCAGAGTCCTCAGCCATATAGGCCTGGGTCTTCCAACTTTTCTAGTAACTTGTGGAGCCCAGTCAATCGTGTGGTAAACTAATCTCTCTTGGGGAGTGCGAAGAGCATTCTCAAACCATCTCCACCTACCCCTCAATATGATCTCATGCCCATAAGGCACTCGTGTAATCTTATATTTTCATTTCTAATCCTGTCCTACCATTTAACTCTCAATATCCTTCTGAGGGCTTTGTTCTCAAATCTACTAAATCTGTCCGATATCGTTTCATTGCCTTACTACGACTCATGTCCACACTGTAACACCTATCTTACTAAACTGATAAATTTAATTTAAATTGCTATAGCTTAGCCTTTGCCTGTTTGCTTTTCCTAATCTTTCATATATATATATACACATATATATATATATGTATGTATGTATGTGTATATATATATATATATATATATATATATTTAGATAGATAGATATATATATGTGTGCGTGTGTGTGTACAAACATTCATAATACATATATACACATACATACATACATAGGCCTATTTGATATATATTTATATATATATATATATATATATGTGTGTGTGTGTGTGTGTGTGTGTGTGTGTATACGTATATGCCTAAATCCTTAGATAAGAAACACATGCGTTGCAATGATTGGATTCTGAAAACAAATAATCATTGAGAAGAAACATAAATACTTTTCGGGTACGATATATCGAGATGTTTAACATAGTCACGTGCATTTATAGTTTCTTAGTAGTAATTTTCATATAAGGTTTTAGTTTTGCAAGTTACATAAAGTATATAATTTTCATAGCATTTACTTATTAATAAAATATAAATCAATAATATATACATGCTTATTCGGTGTATTTTTCATGCTGTCAATTTTGCCACGTTAGGATGCTATTGTGATGATATGAATTTTACATGTTATTTTAGAGACTAGCCCGATGTGGATTGGGGTAAATGATTGACGTGGCACATTCATATATAATGGTTTTGCAATTTGTCAATAGTTCGGTTTGATGTGATGCTATCGGTAATTTATTGCCTTTAATTGTTAGATTATTACATTATCCTGAAGGTTACATTTTGTTAGACGGACATTTATTTATATTTGTATGTTTGTTTATGATTCGCATAACTCGCAAACTATTTGACCCAATTCCTTAGAATGAGGTGGGATGATTAGTCATGATCTAAGGACAAGTCTTGATTAGTTAACCGATATATATATATATATATATATATATATATATATATATATATATATATATATATGTATATATATATATATATATATATATATATATATATATATGTATATATATATATATATATTTGTATATATATATATGCATATATATACATATATATATAAATATGTATATATACACCTATATATATACATATATATATATATATATATATATATATATATATATATATATATATGTATATATATATATATATCATTAATGACGCTGGTAGTCTGAATCATGTTTTAGCTTTGCTTTTGGAAAATGTTGAGAAATAGGTGCCGTGAAAATCAGTTTTTTTAATTTAGCTCTGCATAGGAAATAAAAATGAAGAATTGGGAGGGAGAAACAAAGAATACAAGAGGGTAAATATTATCCGTATAGATATTGTATTGCGAGAAAAAAAACTAAGAAATAAAATTGGAGCTAAAAACAAAACATCGAAGTTGAAAATCTTTGATATAATAAAAATGATTTTGCTGGAAAAAAGAGAAAGTGGTCAGACTGTTAGCTATTTTAATTTCAATATATGTTTGAAAAGATTACATAGTGTGTTAGTTACTAAATTAAATGCGTGGGAACTTACTTTCTTTAAAAGCAAGAACTTGAGTTTTCATTTCAGAGGAGTTTTAGGATTTTTTAATAGGTTTTAAATTTTTACTTTTCACGATTGACAACAAAAACAAAACTTGAAAAAAATCGTTCTTTCATTGTTAATGTATTTGATTTAGTTATCCAGTTCTCTCTCTCTCTCTCTCTCTCTCTCTCTCTCTCTCTCTCTCTCTCTCTCTCTCTCTCTCTCTCTCCGTTGATAATTTTGGTCTTGCAATCGTATAGAGGCAACTGGACAAATATTTTCTCTAAATATATGTATGTCGTAAAGTTGAGATAGAATTTGAGGTCATGCATACTAATCTTAAAGTTAAAACGAATTCTTTGATATTCAAGTTATAGTAGAGATTTTTTTTTTTTTTTTTTTTTTTTTGACCTGAAGGTCAGAGATTACTGTAATATACTTTATTCTTTATTTACCTTCCTGAATAATTTTTGTTTGTTTTAACAATCATATATCCCAACCCAATTTCACATATTTACACCGTCATTGCGTTGAGAGAAGATAGAATTATTATGTTAGAAGATTATTAATATACAATCTGCTTCTCTGCTTTGAATTCTTCTTAATAGATGATCACTTATGATAAGCAGAATTCAATTTCACCTGAAAATATTTGATAAATGATTAAGATGTCAATAAAAGTGATAGGAATCGTGTAAAGCAACTTCGCTCTGACTCTGTAAATGTGAAGAAGTTGCCTTTTATTATTATTATTATTATTACTTGCTAAGCTATAACCCTAGTTGAAAAAGCAGGATGCTATAAGCCCAGGGGTTCCAACAGGGAAAATAGCCCAGTGGGGAAAGGAAACAAGGAGAAAATAAAATATTTTAAGAACAGTGACAACATTAGAATAAATATTTCCTATATAAACTATAAAAACTTTAACAAAACAAGAGGAAGAGAAATGAGAGAGAATAGTGTGCCCGAGTGTACCCTCAAGCAAGAGAACTCTAACCCAAGACAGTGGAAGACCATGGTACGGAGGCTATGGCAGTACCCAAGACTAGAGAACCAGGGATTGATTTTGGAGTGTCCTTCTCCTAGAAGAGCTGCTTACCATAGCTAAAGAGTGTCTTTTACCCTGACCAAGAGGAGATTAGCCACTGAACAATTACAGTGCATTAGTTAACCCACTGAGAGAAGAAGAATTGTTAGTCAATATTATGAAAATTTTTAATAAATTTACTGTGATATTTTACGAAGATTCGCCTCTACTCTCGAGAGAATCTCATCAACGTTTGACATTTAAAATAAATGTTTAAATATGCATCAAATTTAAATATTTATATGATGAATGTTGAATCAAAGAAATATACTCTCATGATAACTTTAAAATGTTTTCTATGTTATTTCGTTACATAGTTTATATATACCAGATTTATTGTAACATTGTTACAGATATTGAATTTTTTTTTTCACTATTCCTCATATATAGTAAATGTACATCTTTATTTCCTTTCATCACCGGGCTAGCTAAACACGAAAATTGACAAATCAATTATTTAAATATCATATTCATATATATTTGAGTCACCGTAAAATTTGGATATAGAACAAAAATTTCAAGTAAAAATTATGTTTTGGATTATTTGATAGTAAAAATTGTTTTGGATTATTTGATAGGTTTTTATGTCAGGTTTTATTGTCTAATCCTATCAAGCCAATACCTTTGCAAACAATATTGTCAGGAAAACTAAAATCGAAACCAACTTGCCTTTTCCAGAATCAATTTAGACAGTAGGCGTACTTGAATCATGTGTGTGTGTGTGTGACAACCATATGCGAACTTAGGGTTAAGGTTAGGGTTAAATCGGTCGACATTTCGCTCGACCTTGACCTTGACCTTTGATTCAGGGCTTTCAAAATTGAATCACTTTCATTTGTCAGCATAATTAATCCCTGAATGTTTCACTACTCTGAGTAAAATTGTTGCTAGGAAGTTGTTCACATACAAACAAACAGACAAACAAGGGCGAAAACATAACCTCCTCCCAACTTCGTTGGTTGAGGAAATAACTAGCGGGAATAAATCAATATAATCCAGATATCCCATCAAGTTTAATAGTTTTGAAATTATGAGAAAAGTACAATAATGTAAAACAAATTATAACCATATAATGCATTCTATACTTTACCAAAATTAGAGTATACAAACGGTTTATTTAATATTC
>NC_090744.1:119784576-119802076 GCF_036898095.1 Palaemon carinicauda | reverse complement strand
CGAATCTGCCTAACTAAAAAGAATTGACTATAGTGGTTTTTTAGAGCAGTGAATAAACTAAAATTATAATATTAAAAATATGAATTAAAATTGTAGTAACATGAAACCAAAATTTACACAGGATTTTAATTAATAATTGTAAATAGAAAATTAGATTAAAAAAAAAATTTGAGAAAGTTTCGTACATAAAATGAAAATAGAATAAAGAGTTACATTCACCGTTTATGAAAATCCTATCTCATGTTTTAATTATTATGTCATTTATTTCTGAACAATCGTTCTTACATTTCTCTTTATAGTTACAGTTTTTATATTATCTTAAAGAATATTGAGACACGTTGTGGATAAACTCCAAACAGGCTATATTTGTTGTTGTTGGTATTTTGTGTGTGTGTGTGTGTGTGTGTGTGCATATATATATATATATATATATATATATATATATATATATATATATATATATATTTATATATATATTATATATGTGTATGTCTGTAATCATCTTATCATTCATTGACCATAATAACTATCTAAACTGCTTCATAAATTTCCATCATTAGTTAATCGCTTCCTCTTGAATATATAATCTAAAATTCTGCTCTAACGAGTAAACTATCATCTTCCCTTTGTATTACTGTGAAATGCAGAGCATATGAAATAATTGCTTATCTCTTCCGAGAGTTTACCTCCCTTTTAATGTCATTATTTTAGCGATAAATAGTGGCAGGATTATTAAAAGGTGAGGCTATATCAGATATTATTCTTTGACAAAACTATCCATTTGACTTTATTTCTGGCTTTTATTTCTTTTTTTTTCTTTTTTTTTTCAAACAGAAACTCTTGATATAAAATAAGTTTTTCATTTCTCTTTGAGGTAGGATTTTCAAACATTTAGTTTCAGTAATATAAAAGTAAATTTATTTATGTTTTTATTATAGATTTTAGCTTAATGTTTGTTTATACCTCCTGATAAAGGAAGATAATTAACAGTGGATTGTCTTTGTTTTCGTTAAAAATTTCATCGAATTTTCTGAGTTTAGATTATCAAAAGATTGCCCCTCTCTCTCTGTCTCTCTCTCTCTCTCTCTCTCTCTCTCTCTCTCTCTCTCTCTCTCTCTCTCTCTCTCTCTCTCTCTCTCTCTCTCTCATCAATAATTGTAACATCCAGGCAAAGCGCTCTCTCTCTCTCTCTCTCCCTCTCTCTCTCTCTCTCTCTCTCTCTCTCTCTCTCTCTCTCTCTCTCTCTCTCTCTCTCCCCTGCACTTTATGCAACAGATTTACCGGTCCCACCTGCCACCTTATTTCAAAGGACAGAGTTTCAATGCTATTGTCAAAGTAACCTTTTGATATTAAGTGAATACATTCACTGATGTACCCACGCGAACGATAGAATTAGACTCTCTAGAAGGCCTCTGTATATTCTCTATTTTGGATTTAATGTAAAAAAAATAGAAAAAGAAAATATGCTGTGTGGATCATACACTATAATGATGTACGAAATAGAGTTCCTCAAACATAAGGTTCAACTGTACTTTCAGTCCGAAAATTAGCATTCATGACGTTAGCACTAATCTCTCTCTCTCTCTCTCTCTCTCTCTCTCTCTCTCTCTCTCTCTCTCTCTCTCTCTCTCTCTCTCTCTCATGATATATATATACATACATATATATATATATATATATATATATATATATATGTATGTATATATATAAAATATGTATGTATGTATGTATATAAAATGTCTATATACATACTGTATATGTAAATATGTATATACAGTATAAATACAAACCAATATACATTTTCTGTATATATGTATGTATGCATATATATACACATACATACATACATACAGTATATGCTACTCTTTTAAGGTGTCATATTACTTATTATGCTTTAGTTATTCAATAATAAACTAGTTGGTTAAACGAAAGCGTACGTATTTTTATTCAAAAACCCTTTAAATAGATGCAGTGTGTGTGTTTATATATATATATATATATATATATATATATATATATATATATATATATATATATATATGTGTGTGTGTGTGTGTGTGTGTGTATTTATTATATATATATATGTGTGTATATTTATATATACAGTATACACACTCACACACACACACACATATGATATATATATATATATATATATATATATATATATATATATATATATATATATATATATATATAAACATTTATGTATATTCTTATTTATTTGAAATTTCTTGAATTACATATAACAATGATTATGTCTTATTAGTTATATGTATTCCTTCAGATATACATGACAAGGTGAAAATTTTAAACAAATTAAATTTCAATTTGATATCCTGACAACGCGCATAAAAACCCAATTGCACATAAAACTGGATTAATTGGACTTCATATCAGAAATTTCAAAGGGATTAAGCTCCCAATTAATCATAATCTTAACGAGGTGCAAAAAGCCACGAATATTGCTTGGCATAAAAGTGTCAATCGTTCTTTTTAGTATACTTTTTAAAAGACAGACTTACATCATTATACATCAAGTTCTTACATATTTGATGTTCTTAATGCACGTCTATTAAACGATCGTGTAAGCTTGAAAGTCTAAGAAACTAAAACATCAATTAATCATGATGTTAATGAGGAGTTTAAGTGGCCGAAAGGAATTGATTCAGTTTAATAAATATTGAATGGCGAGAATGCTACGGACGGATAGCAGTTAATTGAGTTTGAATTAACGAAGACGAAAATTAATTACACGATTGAATGGATGAGTTGTCAACTTGTTAATGAATGAGTGTCAGAATGATTGATGGTTGAGGTAAAAGGAAGCCAATGTTAGAGATGGGGACATTTGACTCTTTTTACAGATTCGAGATGGTGGGAAGAAACGCTTTAAGAGGAAAAGTTTAACATAGATGGAAATGGAAAAAGGTTAAAAAAAAATATAAACAGATAATTAACCTAGTCATAATGGTAAAAGGTTTTCAGGGCGTAAATCAATATATATATATATATATATATATATATATATATATATATATATATATATATATATATATATATATATATGTATGCATATATATATATATATATATGTATATATACACATATATGTATATACATACATACGTCTATACTCACACATGTATATATATACACATATATATATATATATATATATATATATATATATATATATATATATATATATATATGTATATATATATTACACGCATACTAGGTTGCTTCGTCTAAAAAAAGATAAAATAGAATATTTCTTTTCTAGTATGCAAATTATGTAAACGAGAAAAAAAAACACAAATTACTTCAATTTATTCATTTTAATGCCGTATGTTTTTCCTACTTCGTTAGATCAAATGACTGACCATTAGGTAAACGAAACGAGCAAGAAAATTAAAACTCATTTTCGAGAGTTATTTTAAGACATCCTTCGTTTATTTCCTTTCTCTTTACACACCAGGTTTGTTTCATATACCCTTGCCTCCCTACACTCACCATATAACCCTTTGGCCCCTTATTCTTCAATGCATTCATGATCCTTCTCTCTGGTTACGGTTTTATTTTCCCTTTGCCTACACATACACAGAATAGTGTGGCGTACAGATTCTCCTCTGTCCTCATACACCTAACAACACTGAGATTACCAAATAATTCGTCTTCACCCAAGGGGTTAAACTACTGCACTGTAATTGTTCAGTAGCCACTTTCCTCTTGGGTAGAAGAGACTAGCTACGGTAATCAGCTCTTGTAGGAGAAGGACACTCCGAAATCAAACCATTGTTCTCTAGTCTCTGGTAGTGCCATAGCCTCTGTACCATGGTCTTCCACAGTCTTGGGCTAGAGTTCTCTTGCTTGAGGGTACACTAGGGCACACTATTCTATCTTATTTCTCTTCCTCTTTTTTTCTATTGTTAAAGTTTTTATAAGAAATATCTACTTCAATGTTGTTACTGTTTTTAAAATATTTCATTTTTCCTGGATTCCATTTCTCGCTGGGCTATTTTCTCTGTTGGAGCCTTTGGGCTTAAGGCATCCTGGTTTTCCTACTACGGTTGTAGATTAGCAAATAGTAGTAATAATGATAATAATAATAGTAATAATAATAATAATAATAATAATAATAATAATATCAATAATAATAATGATAATAATAATAATATTTACTTGGAGTAATAATAGAATATCTCTACAGTTTTTCTCAACTGATTACCTTTCAGATATATTGCCCATAGTCCCTACTCCTTGATAACTAGTGTACCCAATCCGTCAAAAAGGATGTCTAATTATTTAGTCACACGCACTTTTACACTCAGAGTGAACCCTTCCCACCTCCTCCCCCTTTTCTAACTACTACCCGATGATTAGGCAATTTGCGAGAGAGTGTGGTTTCCGAGTGTACCTCCCGGGGTACCACTACTCACTACAGTGTGTCTACTTTCTTTCCCCTCTGAGCGTGACAGGATATATATATATATATATATATATATATATATATATATATATATATATATATATATATATATATATATATATATAAAATCACACACTTGTTCTTCATCATATATAGGAGATTATATAAAATTTCTTTCACATGATGCAAAGTACCATTTCTTTCATACAATATCCCTTTGCCATCAACCATTTCCCTATTCATGTTTTTTATATTTAATTCGAAACTACACGAAAATATGACTGATAAAATACATGTATCCCATCGCTTTAGAGAAATAGTTATATGTAAAGTAGAACCTTGCTTTATTTTATCATTATCATTAGAAATAATCGCCAGTCTCTATGCATAGATTTAATAAGTGTTGATAAAGAATCTATATGGAAATCGATTTCTGAGAAGCAGCAATATTCATAAAACTCTCCTTTTTATTTAACGAGAGTGATAGTAGAACTATTATTTAAAATTCTCATTTTGTTATAGGCGTATCTATTCAACCCGTATGTTTGCCGACTGACATATCTGACCCCTTACATTTCGACATCTTTGTATTCAAGTTTAATCCGTAGTTTTACAGTGATATTTGAAGACTAAAGGGGATACTTCCAGTCAGGAGAGTTAAAGCTGTGAGAGATGGAAGCTTTAGCGGATGTGGTAAAAATGTGTATTTTACGGTTTGGTACTGATTACTTAGTAATAACACATTTGAAATCCGTGGTACACAATCATACCAAATGTGTGCATACACTCACACACACATATATATATATATATATATATATATATATATATATATATATATATATATATATATATATATATATATATATATATATATATATATATATATATATGTATATATATATGTATATATATATATAATATACAGTATGTATACATATTAATATTATTATTATTACTTGCTAAGCTACAACCCTAGTTGGAAAAGCAGGATGCTATAAGCCCGGGGGCTCCAACATGGAAGATAGCCCAGTGAGGAAAGGAATTAGGAAAAATCAAATGTTTTAGTAGAGTAACAACATTAAAATAAATATTTCCTATATAAACTATAAAAACTTTAACAAGTGGAAGAGAAATAAGATAGAATACTATATATAGATATACATACCTATATATGTATGTATGTATATATATATATATTATATATATATATGTATATATATATGTATATATATATACATATAAATACACATATATACGTATGTTTCATAAACTGATGATCCTAATAATGTATAACGATTATATTCTAATAATGTACATTTAAAATGTCTATTCTTATTGAACATATCAACATTTCCAAGTGGACTGATCACATTCACTTATCATACCTTTTAAGCACAATTACTTTTAGATGAATATATTAGACAAACAGTAACGAATGATGTATTTTATTTTAAAAAATCGTTACAAGACTTGATGATGTGCCAAGGCTTAATTTAATACTGTGAACATATCACCAGTTTTTCCAAGTAGGATTTCCAACATCAATATTAAATCTGACCGTGTCAAGTTGAACCGAAACACATTACAATAAGTTTCAAGTGAGGTAGCAAAGTTTAAGCTTTATAAACTATTTTACTTAAGTGTGTCTGTGTCCTTTTTACATTTGTTTATTTGTGTAATTTGTGCACGAGTGTATGTTTGTTACGGTCGATGGTGTATTTATAGCCAGATGATGGTGTTTGTGGCATTGGATGTGTGTTTGTGTGCGTGCATGTGTGGTTTTTTTTTTTTTTTTTTTTTTTTTTAAGCCAAATCTTGATAGATTTCTATCTATGATCCGGAAATGCGATGATTGACAAGTGTTTTATGTCCTGATATAACTTACCAATAAAGGAATGTTGTATTTAGGTATTAATTCATACTATATAATTTATGAGGTATTTTTACCTTTGTACAAGTATAAATATATGTTTTTCATATGATTATTATGAATACTTGTATGTGCTGTATATATGAATATATGTGTATGTTCGAGTGCGTGTGTATATTATATATATATATATATATATATATATATATATATATATATATATATATATATATATATATATATATATATATACATAAATACATATACATAAATACATACACATACATACATACATACATACACACATATATGTAAGTGTGTGTAAGCATATACGAAATACACCCTAGCAACACTTCTTGAACATTGATCTAGTCCCACGTTGTAGAATGGCTGCTAACTAAGTTCGTGTATCCCGTGACGTGGAATAATTATGCAGGGATTTATGCAGCTCCGCGCCGAAAATCAATGACCCATTCGGCTCAAGGACGGAATCAATGACCCGTTAAGCACAAGGACAAAATCACTGGTCCACTTTGAGCAAACATTGAACCCTTTTGGGTGACGATGTCGGTTAAATGCTCTGTTGGGTTTAAAGGTTCATGTGGTGGAGGAAGTTTAATTAATGGGTTGGTTTTCTTTTCAATTGTATTTACGTAATTGGTAATTTCGCTTTGATTTTATTTATTAGGTATTTAATTAATGGCTACTGAGTCATGTATTCCGTGTAAACAATGATTTCTAATTATTGGGTTTGTTTTCTCTTCAATTCTTTATTACGTAATTGGTACTTTAGCATTGATTTTGTTTATTAATTATTTGATTAATGGGTACTGAGTCATATATTAAAGTTATACTACGTGCAAACTATGATTTATATAATTATTCTTAAGTCGACCATGTAGCAAATATCAGTTCAGACGCCATGATTAGATTATATAATTTTAGGAAAAAATAACCCATTTTATTAATTTTGTTTTCCATTTAATTTTGTTTACGTAATTGGTACTTTCGCCTTGGTTTTGATTATTAATTATTTAATTAATGGGTACTGAGTCTTAGTGTAAAGTTATATTACGTGCAAACAATGAGGATTTATATAATTATTCGTAAGTAGATTGTTTGTATTTTTTTTATTCTAAAGAAATAAAAACCATATGGCAAATATCAGTTGAGACACCATGATTAGATTATATAATTATATGAAAAATACGCGATTTTCGTTAGAAAGCGGAACCAGAAGTCCAATCTTATTAATTTAGATTACTCTACTAATTCTCAAATAACTTTGAGAACAGGGTACTTTTAGGTGATTTTGTTAACCAACTCTCCATTATGGCAGTAAAGTGCTGATGAAGAATATTGATAGTTTATGCTACAGAAATTAATCTTTTCATTTGATTGGAATCAAAATGTTTTGAGATTTTTTAGTCATAAGGTATGAAATGGATAGTAATTTGGTAGAAACTGTGTATAATTTAGAATAAATGAATGAATGAATGATTTGAAGTTCTCTGGCATCTTGACATCGTAGATCATTGACGTTGAATATATATATATATATATATATATATATATATATATATATATATATATATATATATATATGTATATATATATATATATATGTATATATATATATATATATATATATATATATATATATATATATATATATATATATATATTAGACAACTTCCAGGAGGAGGAGACTTAGGGCATTGTTAGCTATATAGGGAGAAAGAGAGTGTGTGCCATGTAAAGATGAGCTGCTCATTTTCATATATAGGTGGTCGACGCTCTTCTGGGAGCCATATATTGGTAAAGATTGATTCGCAGGGTTTATCGTATATCTGATATATATATATATATATATATATATATATATATATATATATATATATATATATATGTATATAATGTATTTATTTATGTATATATTTATATGTATATGTTCGTATTTAACAACAACAAATGCGCACGTATCTTGTCCACTGCAGGACAAATAACTCAGACATGTCCTTCTTTATGTGTGGTGTTTGGCCAGTTTTCATCACCACGCTAGCTAACTGTGGCTTGATGATGGTGGAAGATATTTTTTTCTGATCTCCCTCAGCAAACCAAACTAGTATGGGCATTGACTTTGCTGATCATGGCGATACACAAACTTTTCTATCAATTTATCTATTTATTTATATAATAACAACATATCTGGGGTATATAAACATTATATATATATATATATATATATATATACATATATATATATATATATATATATATATATATATATATGTATACACATACATATGTATATATATATATATATATATATATATATATATATATATATATATATATATATATATATATATGTGTGTGTGTGTGTATATATATATATATATTTATATATATATGTATATATATGTGTGTGTATATATATATATATATATATATATATATATATATAAGTTTTTTTATTAACTTGTATATCACTAAAGGGCTAAACATGACACCGCACTGTGAAACAGGTAGGAAAAACAATATTATTTTTATACTCTTTTTTTTTTTTTTCTTTTCTTTTCTCTTTCCCTTGACGTTCCATCTGCAAACCCTCCAGGGAAAGATCCCAGACGTAGATATCATTTTATATTTAATAAATGGCCGATAAATGGCTGTCATAATCGAGAAAAAGTCTTTTAAAGACATCTTTTGTTGCGGTTGATATACGACAGGGATATTTTGCGGGAAAATCTCAGTCCTTTATTTATCTACGAAGGAGATGCACATAGAAAAATATCATGTCAATAATCATTTCTTTTTATTTTTTAGGGGAAAACGTTGAAGAAGGTATAAGGATATTCTTGATAGGTGAAAGGCATTATTATTATTATTATTATTATTATTATTATTATCATGATTATTATTATTATTATTATTATTATTATTATGATCATGATCATGATTATTATTATTATTATTATTATAATTATTATTATTGTTGTTATTATCATTATTATTATTATTATTATTATTATTATTATTATTTTCATTATTAAGCTTAACTACAAGATAAATGCCACTGAAGCTCTGATGATTTTTAATGAAACATTATTATTATTGTTATTATTATTATCTTTATTATTATTATTATTATTATTATTATTACTATTATTAATTATTACTATTATTATTTTAAGGAAACTCCGAGCTATCGAGAAGCTCAATTATAAATTGTTGTTGTTGTTCAACATAAGCCTTTACAATACACATATGTTCATCAAGTCGAGTAAATATTTCTAATAACGAAAATTAATTAATCAATTAATATGCACATCAAAGAATCACCTGCAGCTGGATATTAATTAGCTCAAGCTTTTTGTGTAAGTGAAACAGTAATGTTTATTAGGGTAAACATTCCCAGGTCTTGGGAAAAAAAAAGTTACAAATATTTACAAATTATATTTTCACTTCAAACATAGAATTTATTATGTTTCGTATTGTAGATTCTTAAAGATTTATGTTAATTTATAAATAAAATTCTAGTCATAGATACTAAAGAGAATGATAAAATATGAGATAATAGATCAGTTATGTATATAGTATAATTTAAAAATGCTATATATATTTACAGTGTGGTTTGAGGCCTATTGCATATTGATTTAAAATTATAAGCATATTCTATTGATTCACGCAAATTTATAAGCGGAATTCTAGTCTGAGAATGATAAAACGATGAGAAAATACATTAACTAAGGAGATAATATAAAGCAAAAGTAATGAATATGTTTATAATGTAATTTAGGCATATTGCATAGTAATTTGAAATTGGTAATCGTAATTTTCTAGTTTATTACTTAGCTATAATCATCATATACCCATCCAAAATCGAGCCATGAAAATAACATATTGCTTGTCGGAGGCTGTTTTTCATTTCTAACTGGGAAAAAAAAAGTTGATTCTTCTTTGTCTGCATCTCTTCCCACGCATTTGTCAACATTTGTCCCGCTTCTTACGAAATGAACTCTTCTTTCTGTTTGTTTGTTGTCTTCATTTTCTCATATGTAGAAAATAGTCTCCTACCGGAATGATTTTTTTTTCTTCTTAAAGTTGATTGGCCCCCATATATCTCTGCCCGGTCACAGCATTTCTCTACGTCACGGGGCGCACATTTGTCAACATTGGTTCTGTTTCCTACGGAAAGAATTCTTCTCCGGTCTGATTTTTTTTTATGTAGAGAATTGATAGTCTCCTACCGGAATGAGATAATTCATCTTTCTATTTTTTTCATACGCGAATAGGAAATTAGCTTTTCTAATAAATTTTTCCTTTGAGGAAGTTATAAAATTCCCTTAATTTTACTTCACTGTTAATACTTATTTTTTATATTTAGCTCTTCCAAAATGTTATGAGGATTGATTTCACTTTTATTGGATTTCCTATTCCTGTTTATATTTATATTGAATTCACTTTTAATATATCTTGTATTGAATTAACTTTTATTGGTTTTTATATTGAATTAACTTTTATTAGATTTTCTATTGAATTCACTTTTATTACATTTTATATTGAAATAACTTTTTTTTTAGATTTTATATTGAATTCATTTTATTAGATTTTATAATGAATACACTTTTATTAGATTTTACATTGAATTCACTTTTATTAGATTTTATATTGAATATTTTTTTTTATTAGATTTTATATTGAATTCACTTTTATTAGATCTTTTATAGAATTCACTTTTATTAGATTCTATATTGAATTCACTTTTTTTAGATATGGTGAATTCACTGTTAATAGATTTTATATTGAATTCACTATTATTCGGATAAATGAATATTCTATAAATCTATTAGATGTTAATTCATAAAATATGAACCAATCCTCTCGTTACATAAACAATTATATTTCCCCCCCCCCCCTTTTTTTCCTGGAATTGATGAATTTGGAAATAAAATATACATTACTATTTAGCTATCAATGTCAATGCTCAAATTTCATGCACATTTAAATGGAATCTGCAGCTTAATGTAAATCGAGAGTTCATTATCTGACTTTCTATTTACTCATGTTTTGAATGACACTTCCAGTATTGGCTATAATTCTGATATTGGTATTGTCGCCAAAGGCCTAAATGATTTTCAAAATTTTCTAAAAAAAATTAGCTCTTTTCAAGATTCCCTGTTTCGTATAGATTTAGCTATTAAAATCTTATTTGTTAGTTTATTGGGGAAATTTTTTTTTTTTTTCGGATTACCTTATTCTACTGAAAACTGTTTTTATTATATAGAATTTTAATAGCCTATTGGAAACGTCCCTACCTGGCAATGTATTGGCGTGGTTTCGACACCCGCTCAAGATGGATAAATTTTGGCTTAGAGTCTGTAATCTCATCATCCTTGTGAGCAAAGGATGGCGGTGTTGAGACAGCCTATACAGTAGGTTTACCAGCTGAGTCACAAACCGCCATTGTATAGCCCACCCTGATGAAGAAGTGGCTTGGGCAAAGAACTTGTTAAGTTGAAGTTTTTATCCTCTTGTTATTTTCAAGATTTTATAATTTATATATGAGAGGTTTAATTTAATGTTATTGTGAATCATTGTTAGGGTAAATTAAGGAGATGATAATGGTGATTATTGTTTTATTCAGAATGAGAGGAGAGTCTTTAGGGTTATAGAGTGAATTCTTACTTAGTTTTAGAATGAATAGTGAAAAGACATGAAAAAAAAAATCATTAATAGAAAAAGTATTTTAAGAAATCATGTAAATTGCGTAACACCCCAAAACACATTTTTTTAATGGGTTTTAATTTGAACTGATTTACATTTCCCTTCAAAAGAACCAAATTAATAATTGTAGAAGTGGTAAAATAAATCATGTTTCATCTTATTATTATTATTATTATTATTAGCCAAGCTACAACCCTAGTTCGAAAATCAAGATGCTATAAGCTCAAGGGCTCCAATAGAGAAAAATAGCCCAGTGAGGAAAGGAATTAAGGAAATAAATGATGAGAACAAATTAACAATAAATCATTCTAAAAACAGTAACAACATCCTAAATAAGCAATCTTTCGAAATATGAGGTTAAAGACTTCCCAGACTTAACTAATGGAATAATGGTCACTATTAATAGATATCATAATATGACATATATTCTAATTAGAGATAGTTCAACCTGAGGTGCCGTCTCGTTAGTTTAATGAGGGTTTAGATCACTCAGATTGGAGACATAAAATTAAAGTGTATTTGCCATGTTGAAATTCTGATTCTACTCTCTCTCTCTCTCTCTCTCTCTCTCTCTCTCTCTCTCTCTCTCTCTCTCTCTCATACTCACTGTATTATACACTGGGCAATTAATAATAAATATGGCACAATCCAAGGGACTTCTATAATCCAGAGTATTGTTACTGACACTGTTGTTGTTTTTATGTTAGTAGCATGATGATATGCGGTCTGCTGACCTTATACATTTATTAAAAAGGTAATTTTTCCAATAAAAGTATTGAATTGCTTCAGTTTTTCATTAGGATTCAGAATTTAGAATATTACAAAATGGAATTTGAACGATTGAAGTGTTATTACCTCCTCCAAGAAGGTTATGCGATCAAGTTGGTTTATTTATTTATTTATCTATTTATTTGTCTGTGGACCGGATTACGTCAAAACTACTTGATGGATTTTGATTAAGTTTTTACCTCAGATAGATCTTAGGTCATGGACGACCCCATTAAATCTTGATGATGACCCGGATTCTAGATGAGTTTTTTTTTTCTTTATATATATATATATATATATATATATATATATATATATAGACGGATTTTGACGAAATTTTCACCACAGTTAGACTTAGGTCATGGATGTGGATGTACCAATTAAATTTTGGAGATGATCCGGATCCGGCTTCGGATTCTAGATCCGTATTTGGATTTTTCGACATTTTAAATATTACTTTAAAACTACTCTACCGATTAAGATGAAATTTTCACCACATATAGACCTTAGCTCGTGGATAGCCTCATTAAATTTTGGTGGTGATCTGGATCCTGCTCCGGATTCTAGATCCGGATTTGCATTTTTCACCATTTTAAAGATAACGTCAAAACTAGTCGACGGATTTTGACCACACATAGATATTAGGCGATGAACGACTCCATTAACCTTTGGCTGAGGTTAGAAATCTCTTATTGCTTTTGATAATTTAATATTTTGAGAGTTTTATTGTTTTGGAATATGCCTCTAGATCTCTCACATTAAGAGGCTCGAGGTCTTCTGTCACAAATGGTTGGTCGAGTGTTAATCCAACTGGGCCATTTCCCATCCCAAAGCTTTTTGGGACTTGGGAGGTAATCGTTATGTCCAGTAACTAAATCTCCTTTGATCGCTTCTAAATATCTGGTTGAGCTTTCTTCATCGCTCCGGGTGTTGGTGTAGATGTAGCTGTTGGTGTATAGGTGTGGTTGCTAGGGAGGAGGTCTCTGGTTCACTGGGATTTCTCCCACACACTGTTTGGGAGGGTTTTTCCTTTAAGCCAGTACTCCTGAATTTTTTTTTCTTTTATAATGTATATATCAATTTGGACACAGCTTTGTGGATACTGGGGGCGACTTGAAATAGTCTGTAAAAGAGCATTCGTTTAGTTTCGTGTTTTTTTTTTTTTGTTCATTTTTTTTTTAAAGTTTTGGGCCCTTTTTTAATAGCTTTGCAAAGCAATTCTCTCTTTTTTTTTTTTTTAAATTTATCCTTTTTTTCAATTCTATAGTTTATTACTTCTGTTTTTTTTTCCGTTTTCAATTGAGGGAAGAATTTCTCAATTTTATAATAAGACCAAATGAGGAATAATTTTTATAGAATACTAATAAAATTCCAATTTACCTTTTAATCTTATATTATTGATATAAAATCTTTTAGCAGAGTTTTTAAAAACAGTCAATAAGTCAACGTCTACCGACAAATTGTCTCATATCTTCGGAACAACAGACTAAAATTTTGCCTTTATAATCTTAAAAAATAGTTTCAATCAGACAAGTACAATAAAATACCCAAGTGAGAAAAAGCAAATTGGCAATTTCTTATTACTATCAATAATATCCTTAAGTTTTATTCTGGTTAATGTGGCTTTGGCACAATCACAACTTTAGTATTGTGAATTTTACCTTTTAAGATTTTTTTTTTTTCATTTGGGCTGCTACATCTTTAATTTCTATATGATCATCGTCCTCAGTCTCTTCAGAATGATAAAATCACACATACTCACATGCATATACACACATACACATATCAGGAGACACATAGGCACCTGCATGTAAATATATATATATATGTATATATATATATATATATATATATATAGGTGTGTGTGTGTGTTTTTGTGTACATACATGTCTTCCCTTCTCTCTGGAACAAGAGGATTTTTATTAGGATTACTTCCCTGTAAATCTATAGGATTACTTCCCTGTGAATCCTTGGGGTTAGTACTCTGTAAACCCTCAGAATTACTACCCTATAAATCCTCAGGATTACTTTCCTGTAAATCATTGGGATTACTTCCCTATAAATCCTTAGGATTAATTCCCTGTAAATTGTCAGGATTACTTCCCTGTAAATCCTTAAGAATACTTCCATGTAAATTATTAGGATTACTTCCATGTAAATCGTTATGATTACTTCCCTGTAAATCCTTGGGATTACTTCCCTATAAATCCTTAGGATTTCTTCCACGTAAATCCTCAGGATTACTTCCCTGTAAATCCTTGGGATTTCTTCCACGTAAATCCTCAGGATTACTTCCCTGTAAATCCTTGGGATTACTTCCCTATAAATCCTTAGGATTTCTTCCTTATAATCGTTAGTATTACTTCCCCGTAAATCCTTATGATTACTTCTTTGTAAATCCTCATGATTACTTCACTCTAAATCCTTGGGATTACTATTCTGTAAATCTTCAAGATTACTTCCCTGAAAATCTTCAGAATTACTTCCCTGTAAATCCATAGGATTACATCCCTGTAAATTCTTAGGATTACTTCCTTGAAAATCCTCAGAATGATTTCCTATAGATCTTTAGGATTACTTCCCTGTAAGTTCTTAGGATTACTTCACTGGAAATCTCCTAGGATTACTTCTCTGTAAATCCTTATGATTACTTCCCTTTAAATCCTCATGATCACTTCCTTTCAAAACACTAGGATTTCTTCCCTGCAAATCCTTAGGATTACTTCCTTGTAAATCCTTAAGATTACTTACCTGTAAATCCTTAGGATTACTCCCCTCTAAATCCTTAGGATTACTTTCCTGTAAATCCTTAGGATTACTTCAATGTAAATCTTTAACATTACTTCCTTGTAAATCCTTAGGATTACTTTCTTTTAAATACCTAGGATTACTTCCCTGTTCAACCTTAGGATTACTTTCTTCTAAATCCTTAGGATTACTTTCTTCTAAATCCTTAGGATTACTTTCTTCTAAATCCTTAGGATTACTTCCCTGTACATTCTTAAGATTATTTCCCTTTTCGCCATTGGGATTACTTCCCTTTAAATCTCTAGGATTACTTCCCTGTAACTCCCTAGGATTACTTCCCTGTAAATCCTGAGTATTATTTCCATATAAATCCTCAGGGTTATTTCCCTGTAAATCCTTAGGATTACTTTCCTTAAAATCATCAGGAATACTTCCCTGTAGATCCTTAGGGTTACTTCCCTGTAAAGCCATAGGATTATCTCCCTTTAGATCCATAGGATTACTTCCCTGTAAATCCATAGGATTACTTCCCTGTAAATCCATAGGATTACTTCCCTGTAAATCCTTAGTATTATTTTCATATAAATCCTTAGAATTATTTCCTTGTAAATTCTAGTATTATTTCCCGGTAAGTCCGTTTGTTCTTTCTCCTCATTTCAGTGATTTCACATCACATTAAATATTCCCTTCATGCTTTACACCTGTTGTTCCTTTTCTCAAAACTTCAACATTCATTATTTCACTTCTTCACTTCCTGCTCTATTGAGTTCTGTGTTCTTTATGTATAAAATCATCAGGATTATACATTTTTAGTTTAATATTTATCCTTTCTACCTCATTATACTTATTATTTTCAGCTTTGTTGACATTCATCCTCAATATTATTTTCAATTTGTTTATTAGTATTTTCGTTATCTCTCAGTTATTCAATTAATCCCCATGAATCCCCACAAAAATCTCTTTATTACCATCTTCTATTTATCCTTCAGGGATGGAGACCCAGGTGGGGAGTGGGTGGGGATTAAATTTCCTCATCCCCAAGGGGTCATTAAAACAAAGCATCATTTCAGTTCTTTTTCAATCTTGGGCGGATTAGTGTCGAAGAAATTGAATCTTTGAACACGAGAAATCATCGTAAAGTGAGACATGAAAAGAATCTTTAAGAGGAAGGAAAATCAGTTTGAGTCTATTACTGAGAGATTGGGGTTTTGACAACTTCCTGGGTTATATATGTGTTTATATACCATATATTTGATTATATTATATATATATATATATATATGTATACACATTTATATATACAGTATATATATATATATATATATATCTCATATTTATGTATATATGGATATATGTTTAAATTTATATGTATGCGTATATATATATATATATATATATATATTATATATGTGTGTATGTGTGTGTGTGTAATTACATGCATTTCTAGTGTGATAACATGATTTATCGAAAGAACGTTGGAAATAACAAGAGAAAATAAATATTTTAGACATTAGATAATTCAATATCAATCAGTCAATCAAATCTTGACAGGTGCATTACTTAGTTCAAAGAAATAAACTTATGTTGTATGAAATGGTCTCCAGTTAGACAGAGATTAGGGAATCAATTATTTTCCAAACTCCTTATTTTTTCATTAGCTTTCATTAGCTAATCATTGTCTTAACAGTTTCCAGATGTCGATTGTCAAAACATTGGAAATGAAAATAACAACAAAAACAAGAATTACAATTAAAGGTAAAGAAACACTAAAAGTGCTGAGAGCAAGAGAATCTTCCTTTCGAAACTGACAGCTAATCCTTTTAGTAAATCCGGATTTGGAAAGGATAGATAGCAGAGCCATCTCTCTCTCTCTCTCTCTCTCTCTCTCTCTCTCTCTCTCTCTCTCGGATGATAAAGGTAATCACTTTATTCACAATTAATATTAGAGC